>NC_068365.1:29973671-30041171 GCF_020536995.1 Dreissena polymorpha | reverse complement strand
TGTTTAAATATTTAATATTGGAAAAATCACGCCGCAGCAAAAACATTGTGACGTCACGTCATGCAAAACGCTAAGGCTAGCTTCCGTCTTGTTAAACAACACAGAAATCGAGTCAATCGTTATTAATTCAATTAACAAAGACGATATTATGCTGTTAAAATAATAATTTTTTAAACAAACAGTACTTTACACGTATGTTGTAATTTTTTTTAATTGAAAACAAGTATATTATAAATAGAAAATAGTACAGGCGTGCGCATGCGCGGACAGCAACTGACGGATATTCGAGGTCACATGGTCATCTAACCTAATATCTTTTTGGATATAAGGTTACCTGGTTATCGGGCTGATTTAAAGGCATGTGACAGGATAAATTTAAATATTTCACAATATACTTTACTTTTCATATAAAGCATTAAACACCTATTTTCTATTGTTTCTATTGTTTCTATAACATATTTACATGTATGTCCTTTATCACTCTATAAAACCAAAACTCAACTAAAACTGCTAATCTATCAAAGTTATTCTAACAGCTTTTTAAATGTCAAACATCTATGCAGGAAATTAATATGCTGTAATATAAACAAAGAGCATGGTTGAATTAATTCTCTTTCAACAGAGTGATATTAATGTAAACAACAGGCATCACAATGTTGTTATTAATTTCATGGTTAAATGCTATCCATTAATTTCTCTGCAGAACATTCTACCCTACCTTGATAAACTTTAGTTTATCAAAATGTCAAATATACCAGATGTATTCTAACTGCTTATGCTAACTGAACACATTTCGAAAGTATGTCATATACTATATTCTATCAAATGCCGTAAGTATATTACTTATACTGTAGTCTATCAAATGTTAACATTATGACATATCTTATGTACCATTTGCTTATCTAGATTCAGTGGAAGCGTTACTATTACTATACTAACTATAATTTACTGTAATATCATACTACAATACAAACGAGACACTTTTATCTCCAATTTCTCAACTACACACACTCGAATTTTTTTTATAAACAAAACTATAACATTTGACATGCATATATATGTTTAAAGTTTGTAATAAAAGCAACAAATAATATACATTCTCTATCATCAAAATGTCATACAATGTATAGTAAACTAAAATGTAATTACAAGACATAAAGCAAAATTTCAAGCTTTCTGTTTCAGAAAATGTTCACTATGTTTGTCTTCCCATAAATATGAATACACAGTGATTATTATTATGCGCTCTGAGTCAAATTGCAAATCTGCATATAAAACTTTTTACACCTAACCGTAATAACTGTGGTTGCTTTGTGGATTATTATGCCACTTAACACAACAACAACATACAACTAGCTTATTTCCACTTGCACTTTTTCTTGAAGCTGAGTTCATGCTCTAATCTTCTTCATATGGCACAATTAAACAAAGTCTTGTAACTGATCTCTTCAAAACTGATTGTCCAATACGAACACTGATAGTGCGAACATGACCAACAGCTCCTGGGAAAATCTCCACTATTCTACCAAGAGGCCATCGACCTCTAGGCTGCTCAGGATCGTCAACAAGAACAACGTCTCCTATCCTAAAGTCTCTGTGTTGTTGAAACCACTTCTTTCTTCCAGCAAGCATTGGCAGAAACTCTCGCAACCAACGTTTCCAGAAGTGTTTCACGAGTTCTTGTACACGTCTCCAGCGTTTAATTGGGCTATAATCTGTGTTGTCAACTGAGTCTGGGGCAAATTGACCTCCAATTTGTCCAAACAGGAAATGGTTTGGAGAAAGCGGTGTGCAACCATCAACATTTGCAGACTGGTAAGTTAGTGGACGAGAATTAATCAAACTTTCAGCACCAGTACAAGCTGTGATGAGCTCTTCATCAGATATATCAGCTGATGTCAAGATTGCTGATATTGCTCGTTTTGCTGATTTAATCATTATTTCATGTACGCCACCCAGTGTGGCGCCGCAGGAGGGTTGAAAAACCACTGTATTCCTCGGTTAGCAGCACTTTCTTTGATTTCGTCTTTGTCTACATTCTGCACTAGTTCTCTTACTTCTTTATCTGCCCCAACAGAGTTAGTGCCATTGTCAGAATACACTGAAACGGTAAACCTTTCCTATTCACAATTCTATAGAATGCATTCAAGAATGCGTTTGTGTAGAGACCAACGGCTATTTCTAGGTGCACTGCCCGTGTTGATAAGCATGTAAATAGACAGAGGTATCTCTTTGCTCGTCTTGTTCCCCTTCCCTGGATTGTAATGTAAGGACCACCAAAGTCTACTGCGACATTACTAAATGCACGCATGGTTACTCTTGTTCTCACTTTTGATAGAGGTGCCATGATTTGATCCTTTGGATGGCCTTTCCTTCGTTTGCATTCAGAACACTTGCTTTATCAGTCTCTTATGTGTTCTCTAGCAGCTACAATCCAATATTTCACTGACAGATCAGAGAGTGTGTGGTTTGTTCCGCTATGATTGTTTTTTTCATGGGCATCTTTCACAATTAACTATGTAACTGAACTCTTTCTGGGTAGTAACACAGGATATTTGGTGTCATATGGAAGAAATTCAGAGTACTTTAGTCTACTGTCACTTCTTATCACCCCCTCGGTGTCTAATCTTGGATTCAGTTTGATCAGTTTGCTGGAAATTCCTACTTTCTGATTCTTACTAAGTTTATCATACTCTTCTGCAAAATATCTTCTCTGTGTCTCTTTGATAATTTCAGTCTTGCTTTCTTCAATTTCAACTACATGCAATGACCCACGGACTCGATCTTCTTTCTTCATTTTGCAGTTTTCAACAAATCGAATGACCCATGCTCGAACTCTAACAAGTTTTGTCCAATTTGAATATCTTTCCGGGCTAAGTCTCCACTCTTCTTGTGACACATAAAATGTAAGCAAATTTGTTTGTGCTGTTTTTCGCATTTCAAGTTTTCCATCATTAACCACATCAATTTTGATGTTTGGCCATTCGTTTTCAATTTCTTTTAGGAAGCTGGGGCCCTCCCACCAATTGTTCGCAACAGCAAGACTGTCAACAGGTAAACCTCTTGACAGATAGTCTGCTGGGTTTTCGTTTGTTGGAACATATCTCAATTGACTTGGATTTGTTACTCTGTGAAATTCACTAATTCTGTTTGCAACAAATGTTTTGAATTGTCTGCTGTTATTTCGTATTCAATATATGACATTCATGCTGTCCGACCATAATGTTACTTGTTTGATTTCTATTTCAAGAGTTTTTCAAATCCTTGATGCCAGTTTTAAACCAAGTGTTGCTGCAAGTAGTTCAATTCTTGGGATACTAGTAGATTCTGTGGGAGCAACACGACTTTTTGCAGCTACAAAACGTACAGACACATCCTCATTTTCATACTCACATCTCAAATATGTAACTGCTCCATATGCAATTGATGACGCATCTACAAATGTATGAATTGACATTGACTTCAGGCGTGTTTCATTATTTTCGTTTTTGAGACAACGTGAAATCTTGATCTTATCTAAATGTTTAAGCTCTTCGAACCACCTTTCAAAATTCAACTTCTCTGCTTCTCTCACATTTTCATCCAAGTCAACCCCACTTAACCAGATGTCTTGCATGATTTGCTTCCCTCGCACTACATATTGCGCTAAAAAAACCTAAAGGATCAAATATCCTACAAACAGTCCCCAATACATTTCTCTTTGTAATTTCATCTGGCATGGTCATTTCGTCAACGACATGAGGAGGTGACATACCTCCAATCGCAGTCAATGAGGAATAACCTTGTCTTTACGAACATTCCAGAGGACAATTCGACCGGAAGTGAGCCCTCGGAAGTGTCAGAACGCAAACTAAGAGACCACCTTAAGATAGCCCTGAAACTTTCTACAAAAAATGTGGATGCCATCCGGTTTGACCGTGTGCATCGATCACCTGGCCACCCGATTTCCGTCAAAACAAGAAACATTGTGGCAAAATTAACTTTTTTCCAGGAACGAGAATTAGTGAGAAAGGAGTGGAAACAGCTGAAGGGTACGAGATAGTCAATGTTCGAACAATTCCTGTAGGCGGTAGCAGACAAGCGCCGGAAACTTGTGAAATTAATGAAAGACGCTAGAGACAAGGGGAAACGTGCCTGGCTGGTGTACGATACCCTATACGTGGACGGCCAACCGGTCAGGGAATAGGGGGACGTTAAGGGTGAGCTTTCCATTCTGTCATGGAACATTCATGGACTTTCTAAGGAAAAAGAACAATCTGATTCATTTGTAAATATTATTGCTAATTCCGACATTTGCTTTCTTTATGAATCCTGGACTAAACTGTAAAAGTAATATTTCCTTAAATGGCTACATTTCCCACAATTTTTATAGAAAGTTCCAAAATCGTAAAGCAAGAAGAAGTAGTAGAGGTATCATTTTGTTATATAAAGATAATTTAAAAGATTGCATCAAAATAGTTAAAAATCATCATGACACCATTATTTGGATTAAGTTAGATCACCTGTTTTTTAATACTGTTGAAGATGTGTATTTGTGCGGGACATATATTTGGGGACAGGAATCACCGGTCAATAATTTTGTTAATATTGATTTATTTGATACTATTCAACAAGGTATTTCTGTATTTAATTCACTTTGTTGTGTAATTATATGTGGTGATTTAAACAGTAGAGTTGGTAAAAAATGTGATTTTATTCCTAATGATTATGTAAATAATTCATTTGACGACCCTGACTTTGTCCCTGATTGTACCCTTGAACGGGCCACGGTCGATAATATTCATAAAAGTCATGGTGTTAAATTGTTAGATCTTTGCAAATCTTCGTCTTTACGTATTGTGAATAGTCGAATTTTTAATACAAGTAATTACACTATTTGTTCGAATAACGGTTGTTCTGTTATAGATTATATTTTAATAAATGAACGCCACTTTTCACTTATCAATGATTTTACCATTGAACCATTTAGTGAATGGCGTTTTTCATTATTATGCCCAAAACCTGTTCATAAAGATAATCCACATTACGAAATTAAATACAAATGGAACGATGCGAACGCAGAGCGCTTTCGTATAGGCATTATAGGATGTTTACCACGTTTTAACAATATTACCCAAACTATTGATATATCTTGTAGGGAATCTATAAATAAAGCTGTTGAAGAGTTTTCTGATATTATTAGGTCCGTGGCCAATCCGTTGTTTTCTAAGTGCTTTTTTGTCAATAACAAACCTTTTTTCTCAAAAGATACTGTTTTAAAACACGCAGATTGGTTTAATGAAGAATGTCATTCAGCGCGAGAATTATATATGCAAGCACTACGCCTTTTCGATTCGGATCAAAATAGCGCAAATAGAGCACTGCTAATAGAACGTAAATCCTTTTATAAAAACATCGTAAGAAAATATAAAAATGGCAGTTATAGACAAAAAAAGAAAGAAATTGAAGGCTAAAAAGATGTTAACCCAAAGAATTCTGGAAATATTTTAAAAGTAAACACAAAACAGAATATGCTGGTATTTCTATTGATGCATTTAAAGAACACTTTGCTAATCTAAGTAATGGTTTATCTAACTGCTACAACGAAGAAGCAGAATATGTTTGTACAAATCATAATTTTAATAATTTATCTACATGTAATACTGAATTTGACCAGCCTGCACTGTCAGTGAAATTCACAGTGCAGTTAAATCGCTCAAGCGTAACAAAGCTCCCGGCAATGATCAGTTATTAAACAAGTATTTCATGGAATGTATTGATAGCCTTGCTAGTCATTTATATGATCTTTTTAACGGTTTTTTAAACTCCGGTTACTACCCAGAAAGCTGGATGGAAGGCTTGATTTTTCAATTACATAAAAAAGGCCACACAAATGATGTTAATAATTACCGTGGTATAACGCTCGTAAGTTGCTTGTCCAAGCTATTTACCACAGTCTTAAATAGGCGTATAGAAAATGTCTGCACCGACAATAATAGGATTTCGGATGCGCAATTCGGATTTCGAAAAGGGCGTTCAACAGCAGACCCAACTTATATTTTACATTCTCTTGTCCAAAAATATCTCAATCAAAATATGAGGCTCAATGTCATATATGTGGACATGATGAAATGCTTTGATTCCATTTATAGAAATGCACTTTGGTTAACAATGTTTAAAACTGGTATCCGTGGAAAAATACTTAGAATTGTTAAAGACATGTACCAAAAAGTTAAATCTTGTGTTAAATTATGCTCTACTTACTCTGAATACTTCAATTACGCTGTTGGTTTACGACAAGGAGAGGTAATGTCACCTCTATTATTTTCATTATTTGTTGAAGATTTAGAGCTTTATTTGCAGTACAATATTGATGCAGACTTAAGTATTGATGATATAATTGTGATTTTTTTTGTTATTTGCTGATGATATGGTTATTATAGGTAAAACCCCTGATGAAACTCAGAGACATTTAGATCTTGTGTATTCATATTGTTGTACGTGGGGCCTATCTGTAAATATAACTAAAACGAAAATAATGGTTTTTCGAAAACGTGGTGCGCTATTCGCAAACGAAAATTGGACCTATAATAGCCAACCCATTGAAGTTGTTAATGATTTTAACTATCTAGGTACTGTATTTAATTACACTGGGAACTTTTGTAAAAACATTGAACATCTCAATGGAAAGGCATTAAAATCCTTTTATGTTCTATTTTGCAAATGCAACGACTTTGACCTTTCGCCCAAAAGATTTTGTCAGCTATTCAATGCATTTGTAACACCCATACTTAACTATTCTTGTGAAGTTGGGGATATACCAAATCCAAGGAACTAGAAAGAATTCACCTTAAATTTTGTAAACAACTTTTAAGAGTTAACAGCAATACGTGCTCTGCTGCAGTCTATGGTGAGCTGGGCAGATATCCACTTCATATCCATAGATACATTAGAATAATTAAAAATTGGTTTAAAATCAAAGATAATATTATATTAAACGTTGTTTATAATGAGGCTCTCAAAGATTGTATTAACGATTAGAAAAAATGGGTAACACATGTAAAAAAAACTCCTAAATGATTATGGGTTCGCGTACGTGTTCGAAAATTGTCAGTATGTTAACAAAAACGCTTTCTAGGCTGAATTTAAATGCAGAGTCATAGATTGTTTTAAACAAGATTGGTTACATTCGCTCGAAGGTCCTGTTTTAATGTTGTATACAGAATTTAAAATAACGTTTGAATATGAAAAATACCTAGATGTTTTACCTAAAAGTCTCAAATTTTACTTCTGTAGATTAAGAATGTCCAGTCATCCATTAAGAATCCAAACGGGTTCAGTACTAATCGCATTGCTTGGGAAGAAAGATATTGTATTAGTTGTAGATCACGTGATATAGAGGACGAATATCATATTGTGTTAATATGCCCTTGTTATAACGATATTAGGAAAAAATACATAAAACCTATTATTTCAAGCGACCATCAGTTTATAAATTCATAAGCCTAATGAGGCTATGTAAAAAAGAAGAAACTATTAAGTTATCTGTTTTTTGTTAAAGAAGCCCTGTTAATCAGAAAGTCCACATTGAAAACACAAATACAACGAACTGATTGTCTTTATCCGCAGGTTCTATTACATGTTTGTTTGTGCATTGTTTGTTTAATGGTATGTTTATTATATAATACATCAAATGTGTATAATTATTTCTAATATAATAAGCATAATGATCAATATTTATGTATATCTTTATGTTTTTTTTAGATACTGTATTATGAACATTTATTGTGCTGTATATATATATATATATATATATATATATATATATATATATATATATATATATATATATATATATATATATATATATATATATATATATATATATATATATATATATATATATATGAGTAACAGAATTGTTTGATTATACAATTTGCTGCGCTACACAACCCGCGCATAGTCAGATGAAATTAAATTTTGACGTCAAACAAATTGCACCACAATGTTTTTTCACGTATTTCAACTGCTTAATATATAACTGTATACAGACAAAAATCCGAATAAAATAAAACAAGTGTTTTCGGACAAAAATCGATTTAAATGTGGCATTTTTCTCGCTGTTTTAAGATGGCACCCCGTGTACACCATACATGACGTCGTATTTTAAACACGCCGTAACCGGTGTCGAAGTAAACAACAGTTTTGCGCGCGGCAGATTTTAAATTCTCCTTCAGAACAGAAACAGCCTATTTCTTAAACAGGTAATGTATCTATGAGTTGTTGTCAATTGCATTACATTGCATTTTCGTTTTCCTTTCATATTTTACCGAAATGCAGCTTAATATAAAAAATACTTGAGAGTGATATACATTTTCGTGTGTTTTTTAAAAACAGCGTTCATCGATTGAAACTGTAAATAATCTTTAATGCGACAACATCTGTTAGATCTACACTGAACATCTATATCAAGCATGTCCTTAGGTCATAAGATGAAAATAAACTGTGGAAAAATAGTGTTGGAAGTTTCAAAGTTACCAGAGAATGCATCAAATAATAAACTACGGAAGCACATATGGGTCAAAAGTTCAAGAAAATCGAAATATTTTTGTTAAAAAGTGGATGTCGATTTCACATGTGTTTAGCATAGAAATGTTATATTTGAAATGATTTAAATGGTTTATTCAGTAACTTATCGAACAACTGTTTATTTTATTTCAGGTTCAGCATTTAAATTTAGTTGTTTGGGCAACAGCAGTATGACCCTCAGTATATGTCGATAGTCGTTAGAAGATCTAAACATATATATATAAATTAAAAGGGAAATGCTTATTAGGTTATTTATGTAAAATAACAGTTTCGTTTTGTCCTGATATGCTAAAGGAGCAAAGTCATTTGAAGAATACTGGCTTTACAATCTTACACTAATTATTGGGGCCTATATAAATCTGACATACATGGTCGAAATTTTGCATTGTTATGTCCTGTAATTTGAACAAAACCGATGTAATATACAAAATGTAGACCAAATGTTTTCTTTTTATTTTAGCTTACCTAAGAAGAAGAGTAGTAAGATATATCCAAAAATAGAAACGCAGATATGAGGTATTCTATACGTTTAAGAAAACAATAGATAAAAATTGAAACAATATCAACAACTCTGGGCAGTTCTTAGATATTTGTCAGTAATGTTTGATAAAACAACTGTTACAAATAAAGGTCAGTTTAGCTAGTGACGAATTTAACTTTCAATATGAATGAAGACTCAATATGCTCCCCTTAAGTGCAAGAGCATGGACATGTTTAGAAAACAAATGACCTTCTACAAGCTAGCTGGAAAACAATCGCATAGAGGTATTTGTTAACTATTTAACAAGTGCCAGATCAGGGGTTTTCAGCACTATCTGCGCCTCCGGAAAACGGAGGCATTCCCAAAGCAAACGGACCCGTTCCCAATCGAATTTTGATTGAATTTTTCCCAATTCCAAAAAATAAAATCTTCCCAAATCGTAAAAAGTAAACATAATTTATATCGAAAGAGTGACTTCCCTTCATTCGCGACGTAATAAAGCCTTTAGTGACACAGATTTTTTGGTGTATTTGCCGGATGCATTTACTCTCAGCGATGACGTTCGAACTGTTCCGCATTATACAAGAGTATATAGAGCCGCACAATACACATTCTATACCATATCTGTAGACGCTTATTTTCAATCATGGCTTCGCACAATTGTAAATATTACATTAAAAGAACACAAAAAATAGACGCTAAAGGATGTGTAACGATATCATCGATGTTTTCGAAACGCTCAGAATCTTCCGAAATTACTGCCGCTAGTAACCCTGAACAGACAGGCTCGGACGATTCGCAGCAAAATGTAACAGCAACAGAAGTAATGTCAGGGCCGTCAATCACAAAATCGCCAAAATCGGCAACTGAATGCTCAGAGCCTTGTAAGAAAGTTGTAGTTCAATCGTCATTTAATACATTAAAGTATGAAATGAAATACCCATGGCTCTATTTTAGCTCGGCCAAAAATGTTGCTGTAACTTGTGTTTGGTCAGTGTTTGTTTTGCATGTGTTTATATAAAGAAAATTGTTAAACCACAGACTTATTTGAGCATGATTAATTCAATTTTGTTTCCCAAAATGAGCCGTTTCACGAAACAAAAATTCCCAAAATGGGCAATTTTTGGGCAATTTTGTCGATAAAAAATTCCCAATTTGGTCAGTCTCCTTTTACCAAAGTAGGCAGAAAAAACCCTGCAGATGTCATCTAACCTATTACTCAAAAAGAGCACGATGGTCGTCCATAAGCCAAGCTTTCGCAGAAGGGATGTAACACTTTAATTGCTCACAGTAACACAAAAGGTATGTCCCAAACAGTGTCTCTTTCTATTATTATCACAAAGAAAAAATATGTTGAGAAATATTTCATGAAAATATGCATATATCAAGATTTTGATCAAATAATTCAATTCATTTAAGATACAAAATTGGATATTGATAGTATTTTCACTTTATGTGCCATATGATCACATGTTTTTTTTTCTTTTCAAAAAGCAACGCATGGCATTTTCAATCTCTCTTAACCTTCTTATTTAGATGATGGGCTAGTTTTTAGATGTTAGACTTAAACATCAGATGTACGAAGATTGTAAAAAAAGTACTATTATGATTACAACAAGAAGAGGATACAAGAAGATGCCATCGACGAAACAGTAAGAAGCCCTAAAACAAGCAAGATAGCTGGAAGTAGCTGGAAGTAGATTTATTTACAATTGCGTATTATGTGGAACAAAAATAGTAACTCCGAATAAAAATAAACTTGATGAAGAATGTGATAGTGTACACAGAGTAGAAACATTCGACTTTCAAGCATCAATTAAGGCTCTGTGCAGAAAAAGAAATAATGATTGGGCAAGTGATATTCTTTGTAGAATAGAAGTTGTTAACGATCTTCCAGCTTTAACAGTAACTTTAGAACACTAAAGAACATTCCTGAAAAATACAGACAGAATTGTGAAGTCAATAACAAGGGTAGAGGCAGGCCATCTAATAACTTTAATAATAAAGTTCAGAGGCATTTTTAGATACGATGAAATACTTAGAAATCCATGAAACTGAATAATTAAGTGTTGTCGAATTGGTGAACATTATGAGTGAAAAATGTGGAAATGACTCGTACAGCTCTGTTAATATGGAGAAAAAAATATTGGAGTACTTTGGAGACAATATAATTATTGCTAAAATCAATGGCAATCACGATGTTGTTACATTCAAAAGTGAAGCGCATGCCATCCTTCATTCGTTTTATAAAAGAAACAAAAGTGACGAATGTAAGACTGAAAAGGCAGCAATCATATCTACAGCTGCTAGATTCATCCTAAACGATATTAAAGCCACGAACATAGGCAAAACTACTTATCCCCAAGCCCAAGAAAATACATCCTTAATTCCAAATATAGATTATGTACCAGACAGTCTGCAGTTATTTCTTCAAAAGATTTTTGAGAATAAACAGGGCAAAAAGAAAATAGCATCGATTGGACAATCCATAGTGCAAACAGTAACACCAAGGAGTTTTAATTGATTGAACAAATCAAGATTTGTTATATTCATGATTTAGTTATAATATAAAATTGTGCATAATCAACTGCACTTACCTATTTGTATCATGATCGAGTACAAGTAATATTACATAAATCATTTTTGAGTTTGGCGTCTTGCTGATGTAAAGGTATTTTATTAGGTTTTAACCATCTATTAGTCGTGACACATGAACAGTGTAATTATATGATATCTTTTTCTTTCAGGTTTCAGGGTGTCTTATCAGTAAGAAGGTGCATATGAAAGAAGTGCAGCAGTGACGCAGTGTGTTAAGATAGAAGCTATGAGTAATGAATTGGTTCAGTTTGTAGCTGACAATCTTGATCATAACATTTGTACAATTGATGGTCTGCATACATTTCACGGAATGGGTATCATAGCTACAGTAATAACAAACCTACAGAGTGCATAATTGATACAACGCATCAATGTCTCACATGATGAAGTCATTCAAACAGCAAAACTTGATTAAATAAATTAAATTTTACAAAAAAAATCAAACTAAATCATGGAAGAATTGACATTTAGACATCTGAGTGAAGTCTCTGGAATTAGAGGAGCTTGAGTTTATCTTCAAAGTGGCAAGACCATTGAAAAAAGAGCTGGCAGACTGGTCTGGTACAATGCAGATGATACAACAAGGAAATCAACACGGTTAGTCCACGTGTTATTTATGCCAATGATTCCCATGAGCTCAAGTGACCTTTCTTGCATTTTTTCGACTTAACACTGTGTAGCCAAACAATCACGAAATCATGGTTCTTCAGCAGTACTAACATTTGACAAACCTCTATATTGAAAACGTCTTTACTTCATGAGTAAGATTAATGTTGTATATTATTTTTGTAATTACTTCACATGTAAAAAGTATATACTTTGCAATGGTAGCTCTATGCATATCTTTTACATCGATTTACGCGTGGGTGGGGTAATGCTATAATGAAGATCAGAGTGTAATAAGGTAATAATAAATGACAAAAACAAATTGTGTTCATTTTAAAATGAATTCATACATTTATTAAACACAGATTGACAACAAAATAACTACAGTTTTACAGCAAACAAAGTCAAGAAAGCGACACATATTGAAAATACAGAGATTTTATTACGAAATTTTTCAAAGAGCAGGTGGTCGTAAACTAACTGACATAAATCAAGTTTCCGATTAAATATTTTTTCCGGGTTTTTCTCTGAAACTCATACATATATACTGATAACAAAAAACTATAAAAAAAAAACTTGTGTTGCAATGTGTTTTACGTCGAGGTACATATACTCATAACTTAAGTGGCCTAGCAATATATGTTGGCTATTTCTTTCTATTGAATAGCATAATAACCCAAATATATACTTAAAATGACCAATTTGGTATTTGGTTCTTTTTCCATAAATGTTAACAGCATAATAGCTGATTGCCACCCTGTCGCATACATTTTTTTATGAAAATGTGATAACCACTCTTTTGTTTTTTGTTGATATTCCCACTACTGTCATGTATTATGTTTTATAGTATGTACATTACTAAACTCTGTATTATCACTTACTTTTCACATGACCTTTTGCTATGTTTATTATAGTATGGTTAAGACTGACGATGTACTATGGACAAGTCGTAATAAATATCTGTTCTGTTCTGTTGAATATAAATTCATCATGTTTTGCTTGCCAGGATATTCCAAGAGCTTTAGTTGTTGGCAGATTTCCTGTTCCTAAATCAATTTCTGCTGCTCTGTCTTCTTCTGGTATTGTTTCTAACACTTCTAGTGAATTTGAAATCCAATTTCTAGCATGCATATCAGCTTTCTGCCACAGCTCTTTCAATTGTCTACATAGTTCAATTCCCTCGGTCACGTTTTTCATAGAATCCATGCTATCGTCTATGTAAGTAGACTTCAGAATTGTCTCAGCCGCCATCGGATATATGTCAGCATGCAGCACAGCATTATGTTGAGATACATACTGGGCTAAATATGGTGATGAGTTAACTCCAAACACTAAACGTGTGAATTCCAATGTTTCGATGAGGTTTTCTGGTAATTCTCTCCATAGGAATCTTTGGTATTTATGATCCTCACTTGCCAGGCCAACATTCATATACATCTCCGCTATGTCACAATCAACTGCGATCTGATTTCTTCTGAACCTTAGCAACACATCAAACAGTTCTCTTTGCAATTTTGGACCTGTACTTAGGTACTCATTAAAACTTGTGAATTCATGTTTGGATGATGCATCAAACACATTGCGAACTTTTGTTGTTTCTTTTTCTAGCCTCACTACAGCAACAGGTGGCAAATACCATCCTTTTTCATTTTCTTTTCTTTCAACCTTCTTAATAAATCCTTTCTTTTCATATTTCCTAATAATGTCACTATACTCCCGCTTCAATTCAGGAGATTTCTTCATTTTTTTCCTGTGCCATATAATCTGTTTAAGGCACTACTATAGTTGTCAGATAATGTCTCTTTATCTGATTTCCATGGCAATGGAATTATGTTTCTATTGTTTTTGTGTTCAATACTGATCTATATTTTAACCTGCACTTTCTTGTCTTCTAGTGACATTTGGTTACACACCGTTTCACTTTCAACTTCCCAAAACTGTTTCAATGAAGTATCCAAGTTATTATTAGCATGGAACACAAACATGCTAGTTCTATTATGATTATTCTCTCTTTTTATTGGCCCAACACATGTCCATCAATGTGGTGTCAATCTAGCCACTGGTTCACCATCACCACCTACTATCTCTCCAAGTGACCTATGAAGTTGCGCATAGTCAAGACCTTTCAATAAATCTATCTTCTTCTTTCTACCAGTACTTGGGAATGGTATGTCTTTAAGATGTGGCCACTGCTCTTTCATTATTTGCCAATTCACTGTTTGAAGTTTCCCAGTTACATTTCTTGTTGTTTGTGCTTCCATTGAAAGTTCATATTTTCTATTTAAGCTCTGGGGTTTGAACATAACATTCCTTGTGCTGAATCTATCTGATTTTCCATTCATCACACTAACTTCTATGGTTTTTCTTTCACCTTGGAGTTGTAATTCACATGCAACATATTCGTTTAGATAAGACGTTGTACTCCCGTCATCTATCAATGCATTGATGACTAATTCACGATTGTCTGCTGATACTTCTACCTGAATGGTCCTCAGAGCAATACTTGATCTATTATGAGCACTATATGTCTTCGAGACATCTTCTTGTGGTACTGGGTGAAATGCTTTAGCATAACATTCAAAACATCTCTATGTAATAGTCTGTTGTGTGTCTTTGTGCAACTATTTATTCCACGATGTCCCTTTAATCTACATTCTTTCCAATATGATTACCTTAAAGGCATCTGAAGGAAAGTCCAGCATCTTGTGCTTGTTTCCATCGTTCTTCTACGTTATAGCCTTAAATTTCATGCATTCCCATGCATTGTGATTTTCTCTGCAAATATGGCATTTAACAGATGGTATTTGCCTTGCGTCTGTTTTTAGGAAGAAGGTCTTTTGGGGTTTCATTCGCGGATTTTCTTGGTGTTTCAACCCATAAATAGTCTCATTTGCATGGATTGCATATTCCATCTCTTCATTCACAAACGTTTTCAATGTTTCAACAGAGTCTGGTAACGATTTGTCATGGTGTGTTCTCATATAGCGTGTTAACACGGTTTGTGGCAGTTTCTTTAACAAACGGTGGTATAACGATCCTCCTTCAAGATCATGAAGATTGTTTACTTCCTTTAATTTAATAACTGCAATGTCAAGTAAATCAGAGAATTTTTCAAGTTCTTTAGGCGATTCATTCTTTAACTGCTGAAAATTCTCTAACATCTAAGAACTGGATTACTACTCTTTTGGTACCACCATATTTCCTGTCAAGCCTTTCCTTTGCAGCATTATATGCCTCTTTTGAATGTCCCATATTTTCAATAGAATGTAGCGCTTCGCCACCTAGGTACTGACGTAATTGCAGAAGTTTGTACTGTGGGGTATTTGGCGATTCATCAATACATGCTTGAAAAGCTGCCTTCCATGCAGGGTACTTTGTCTTGTCACCAGTGAACCTGGGGATCTTTACTCTTTGAAGTTGTTTCCACATATCATTGCCTAATGCGGAATCTGATTTACTACCGGCTTCATGGGTTGATTCATGATCTTTGTCAGACTTGGAACTTACTGTGTGGTCAGACTTGGAGCTTACTATGTGGTCAGACTTGAAGCTTACTGTGAAAACTTCATCATATAACTCACGAGTTTATCATACTGTTTTTCAAAAATTTCAATTTCATTTAAAGTACTTGCCAATTCTGTTGAATCTTTCACCACTTAGGCTAGGTCTTGAATACTTTGTACTGCCATGTTTGTAGCCTCTTCAACCTTGTCAAGAGACTCTTTCACCAGATCTTTGTTTGGCGTATCATGCTTAAAAACATCTATTCAGGAAATTAATTTGCTGCAATATAAACAAAGAGCGTGGTTAAATTAATTCTCTCTCAACAGAGTGATATTAATGTAAACAACAGGCATCACAATGCTGATATTAATTTCATGGTTAAATGCTATCCATTAATTTCCCTGCAGAACAACAGTATACAAATAATATTGAAATTATGGTGGGCATTGGGGATTTTTTTAAATATAGAGGTAAACAAAATATAAACATACTTTACCACGGTCTATGTTATTGCATTTAAGACGGCAAACGCATGCTATAAATGATGCCATTTGACGTCGAGTCTTTCATCTCTGGAATATATATATATGTTTGCTTATAAAGATTTCAATATATTTATCTATGTTTATCACAATAAAAGGTGAAACAATTATGATAATAACTTTTCTTGCAATATGATTCATTGATATGAATTATATGAATTTAACATTACTAAAACACACAGTGTTTGTTGGGACCTCTGGGGTTCTTACCTTTACTCGCGTATCGGTCGTAACAGAGACGGACAAGAAACAAACAAACACAACTTAAATACACAAACTATTTAAAATATGTTCATTTTTTATGGTGGAGTTCGTTGTATTTATACTAAGCTAACCGTTTTCTACATTATCGTAGATTTATAATAAACGTGCCCCCATACAAATCATAAAGCCTTGACACCAAATATATTTAATGTAAATATTAAGTAAATCTTCATTAATTGAAATTGCATGAAAGCATCAAAATCAAGCTCGATCTATGGAAAATTATCGAATCATATAATTTAACACAATACTTTTATTAATTGAAATCAATTGAGTCGCATTTACCCGTTGCCGAATTGTTCAGCTCTCAAGGCATAACAAAAAAAACTTGAACTATTTAAATTAGATTTAAAATAAAATAAATTTTAACAATATATATATATACACTTTATACATCTTTGTATGCGAACACCGCAAACGAATTCAAGATCAGTGGAATTCCAGTACTATTAGTCCGTGGACTGTAATTTCGGAAGGAAAATATCGCAAATTAATTGAACCTCATGGGTATAATATTGTCCAAATGTTAAAATTCAATGTTCTTTTGTCGATATTTTATTGTGTTTACTTTTGTTTTCTGTTAGTCGAGTAACTGTTGTGAAAATATGTGCTTCATGAACACAATTCTAATAAGTCAGTTAATATTTCATTTACAATGTAGAGACTGATCTATTCTCTCAAAGCATTCATACATAAAAAAGAAACTTGCTTTATGAAACACGTCTATTTACTACAACATAAAGAAGATTCATGTACGGCATTCACCAAAGATTTATAAATATGTCATGTTTATTGATAGATATTTGCATTCATCAAAGTGTTACGATAATCAATGTTTTACAACAAAAGATCATGCATGATCGGCAAACATTCATCATCACTTTATTAGAAGCCTGACATAGGACTCTCTGTACGTTTTGCATATATGGATGTTTTCGTCGATGATTGACTCAATAGATGGAATGTCATAGGTTGCAGTAAGGGAATATCTATAAAAACGGCAATATATTGTTCAAGTTAAATGGCTGATTAACTTGAAGATTGAAGCCAAAGGCAAATTACAAAGTGATGTAAATCCATGCCTGCATTAAGTAAATTTACTTGTTCTTAACATTGAATGCATGACGTGTTGAGTATATGTTTCTGTAATTAGGATCTCAAACTCAGATGTTGCCTTTTTAAACACACGGACGTGCAATCGGTCAACATACAAATCTTAATATATGCCTGGCTTTTAAAGATGATCAACTTGATGCAAATCTATAAATAAGGTGTAGTTCGTTGTAAAACTAAATGCCGATGAATTACCAATTAATAAAATAAGTAATCGCAAAGCAAACATTATTGTCAATTTTGAAATGTTTTCAAAAAAAAATCAAAAAAATCTGAACTCATCCCCTTCATTCATATCGTGGTTTGAAGGTTCATTTCTCTTCCATTTTAAATATTTTCAGATGCAGGCTCTCCAAATGTTAAAATTTAAACATTTTAATAACGAATTAACTTTATAGCACTAGATAGGAATCTTTATGTTTAAATATTGTCTGTATGTGAAGGCTGTTTTCTTCACGGCGCATATTTAAATATCTAGAACGAGTGTACATTTTAATTAAGAAAATTAACAAAATAGTTAAGAAAAATCAAAATTGTTGATCTACGTTTAAGGATCAAGACATACACCATAAAACATGCACTTTTATAAGCCTATACGCAGGCTTTTGGATGATTGAGCAGTTGACTACCTTATAACACCCTAATAATTGCCACGGCATCCTATGCTCGTGGCGCATGCGCAACGAGCTTTCTTCCTGACTTCAAGATTTAAACGGGATCTAACTTTTACTGCATACACAAACCACCTTTCAAACTGCTGCAAGAAACTCCAGAAACAATATCACGATATAAACTCCAATTCGATATCAGCCCCTAGAAATGACCATTATTTTCATCTGTTAAGTGCAATATATGAAAATACCAACGAGAGGCTGCTTTAGAAGTGATAATGACCATACCATGCACTGAATGATGAATCAAAAACATGGTATCTAATTTATTGCAAACATACAGCACTAGACCAATAAATGTTAACACGAATCGCTTAAACAACAAGAAATAAATGGGAAATTGACCCAGCGCTTTACTGTGGTTTCATTTTATTGAATTTCTTTCATCTTTGGGTATTCATACCCATATAATGGGTAAAACATGCTGTTTTAATTACTGCTTACTCCGGGATGATAGATGACGGACCGATTGGTAAAGCAATCAGTGTCTACATTTGTAACGGACGGATTGCTATTTCGGATGGCATAATATGTGTATTTCATTAAATTCGTAGACAAATGTACAAGGCATTAGCATTATATGAAACACTGCGATTATTAAATGCCTTTATACGTTACTGCGGTTATCAAATGCCTGTATACGTTCTCCCAAAGCTCCGTAGACAGAAGAAAAACGATTGCGCCAGTCTATTGATGCTTCACGGATCTTTCCCCGGATAAAGTGCACGGTAACAATAAAATATTTATCCGATGTTATTGTTTAAGAAGCAGAACTTATGGAAATTTAACTCTGATTTGAACTTTTTACTTTGCTATAAATTTAATAATATTTGTGAAAAAACTACCCTAATGAAGGTTCTTATTGAATTGCTTTTATTATATATCGCCTATGACTTGACCTACTTACCTACATTTCACCAAAAACAGATTAATATAATTGTTCGATGCAGCGTGTCGGTACTGCAAGCACACAGAAAAAAAATTTTATTCAAGGCGTGTGTAGCATGCTTTCGTAACTGCATTTTTTTGTTGTAGCCTTATAATATATTGAAAGCCGTAATAACAGTGACTAGGGAATGTCTTTTATGACATTGTTTACAGCAATTTCGTGAAAGAAGCACGCAATAATGAATTTGTGAATTATGGACGTTTATCAAATTCGAGCCAAATGTTTAAAAGTTTAAACACTTTACCGACTAATAGCTCGATAAATGATGAGTTTAATTTCACCGTTAATTAATAGCAACAGACATACTACCAACAGGGATGCTTTAATGGAATTATATTTAATCGATTTTTTTTTAAGTTTTAAGCGATATTACGATTTCGGGCTCATTAAACATTTTCATAATATACTATAACCTCGTGTACAATCAATATGGAACACACTTATTTATATAAAATGATTGTTATTAATGGTTTTGTATTATTTATGGAAATCCTATCATACAAACATACATTCGAGCTTTCATGATGTATTAATATTTTATTTTCAGACATTATTTAATATAATATTTACACGTTTAAGAGTAAAACAGTTACTCGTATATTAAACTGATCAGAAATACACATCCATACACATACACATTTATGTACTTCTATAAATGAGCATCTATTGCGACTCGAGTTGTCTCTGTAAAATTCATTACTACATGCCCCTTCAAAACATGTGTTTATCTCCTTGGTCTCGTTTAAAATATTGTTTAGATCTATCTCTAAACAATGACCTTTAAATACGCTTGATATTCATTATTTAAAAATTGCATTGCACTCTTTTTGTGGAAAAGCATACATAACGTTTTAGCGTGCACAGATAACCAGATGATGGATTTGTTATTACAGTTTACAGTTTTTTTTCTTTTTAATAGAGATCATTGTGTCAGTATTGTCGACCTATTAGTATTTAATTTAAATCCCGATATTTTTCCAAAATATGAAGTTGTTATTACTAGCGTCCAAATATGTTTCAGTTCCATCATCAAAAACGTTGCATCATCGGCAAATAACTTTTTTTTGTTTTCCTGGCCATTGATAATAATTTCACTACTTTTATCATTGTTTATCATTAATATTTCTAAAAAGTGACAAACAAAGATGAAGACAGCGGACAACCTTGCCTGGCAACATTTATGAAGGTATCAGTTCCGGATCACCAACCGTTGTTAAAACCATACTGCCAGTGTAAAATAATTCAATTGATTTTTAGTTCAGTGCCAAAGTTAAATGTGTTTAATGATTGCACTATTCGTGTAGAAAGCAGGTAAATTATTTCCAAAAGTCCAAAAGAAAGAGGATTTGGTGTTTCTTGTTTATTTATAGAATGTATCTCGTCAAAAATGTAATGTACATTTTGTCCTTTATACACGTATCTGTATTTAATAAAACATATAATCATTGTTAAAAACGGTAGATATAACTTCTGTCATCTGTTGGATATAGCCTGAGTAACGATTTTATAATCCACGTTCAGTAAAAGCCTCCTGTTATCAAGATTTTCAAGATTTTTCTCTCGACTTTGCCATAAAATAGATAGTCCCTTGAAGTTCCGTAAGAGTGTCAAAAGACTACCATAATGAATCAAATAAGTATTCTTAATGTCTATAAAAACGCGGTCTTCGCTTCATTTGAAGATTTTTATTATTCTGTTCTTTTTTCGTTTAAAAAATAAATGTTTAATGTTAGTTTTGTTTCAAGATTGTTATTGAATAGACTGAAATACAGTTTTCTTTAAGCATATACTATTTCATGTTTGTTTTCGATAATCTTAAGATCAACGTTAAGTTTATTTATATTCTTTTGCAGCCATATATATGGACATTTATCAACAAAATACTTCCGCATTATCATCTAACTCTAGTAGTAGTTATCTGTAGATGCCATTAGCCTATTATAAAGACATCATGGCCTCTTTGAATCTTTCATCTGTGGACCATTATTGTTTACTAATGACAAAACCAGTGTACTGTTTGTCATGATGAATGAAACAATTGTGAAAAGTACATGTTTCCCTCAAAAAGGTGTAAAATATGCCTTTCTAGAGAGTTAACATAACTAATTTACTAAAAGTTATGTCGTGCCTTTTTGTAGACACTTGTTTAATAATCATACAATGAATAAACGCTAGTACAGAATATTTTTTTTTGAATTTAATATCAAATTTAAAAGTACTGTCTTCGTACTTCATGTCTCAATATGCTTTTAACTTGCATATGTCGTTATTGATTGTTGAAACTGCAAGATGTATCCTTTGCATTTTAAACACTCAAAAATAACAATCCGCCTGGTAATATTGTTGTAATTGGATTCTACAACACTTGACAAAATCTTATAATATAAACGCAAAGGCAGTTCCTGTAAACATTAACTCCATTAAATTGTACTCGTAAAAGTCAATGGAAATTCACATATTCATACGAGCGATGGCGTCATGACACATGAAACAAAATGTGTGCTCTACAACATGGTACTATCAAATCGTTTTTATGTAATTTATGAAACAAATCTTTCAGTAGACTTCGCATGTAAATTATAATAATATTTTGTAATAATAAAGTGTTTGCGTCTTATGCGGTTTATTCCCAGACCTAAATCATACTTGTTGTTTGAGTTGTATTTGATGCTATGCGAAGCATAAATATGGGACATTAGTCTATAATGCTCGTTATTAGTGTGCATAGTACAGTGATACTTACCTCTAATCAGCTCAGATGGCGTCAAGCTTTTGGGACAGCCTTCGTACATATATCAGGAAGATTTTGTTAAGCGATTAACTGGATTGCTTTTTATTGTCATGTTTTAAGGTTATTATGTTTTTTGGCGTAAAACCATAATTTTTCAAATTAAGGTACCGGGAACTCGCGTTTCATTTCCTTAAAAAAACTATTAAATTACAGAACCACTTCTAGTGTGCTTACCTATTTCTTTTGCATCCATTTCTTGAGTTGATCAATTATATTGACAAAGGATGGTTTAATATAACATTAGGAATTATTAAAATCAATCTTCGGTACGTGCTTATTCGCAAAGTATTATAAAATTTAATATCTTAGCCCAACAGAAGCTGTGAAAAAAGGCAATAAGAGATCGATTCCATTTTTGCTCCATATTAAACATGATTTACATATAAAAAGGAAAACATAAACTTAAGGCGACCGACTTGCTATATTTTTAAATTGAAAAAAAACAACAACACACTTTCGTTTTACAATGAATTTTACGTTCAGATGTTTATTTAAAGTTGATCCGTCCAAAACGTGGAGCAAACGGCTGTAATTGTTAGGACTTAATCGATGGGCAAGTGTATTTGACTGTTCAGGAAATTTAAAATATGGATTATTTCATCGTAAATTGTAAAAACAATACATTTAAGTATACTTCAAAGTGGCCATAAGGTTAATCATACCGTATCCAATTTTTTCTCAAATTTTACCAACATTTTAAGGTTATAAATTAAACAACTGACAAAACTAAAACGCCTATTAATAAATGCATTCTACATTGACGCATAAAATTGGTATATAACGAACTGTATATTATTTGTTTGGTCTCTGGACGCCACAACTTGCACATTAAAATTGAAGTTGACCTATGATAACTATTTAAAATATAAATGTTCAAATAAAATAGCTTTGAAAGTATTAATTCAATTGAAAATTATTATATAACAAGTTTTTTTTAACTACAGAATGCTTTAAGAAAATGTTTCATCAGATAAACAATGTGTTGAGCATTATACATTCTGAGTTCAGTGTTTGCATTGCATATATTTATGTTTCAAAGATAAAAAGCAATTATTGAACTTCAATTGATTAAAGATTAAATGAAATTGATTTATTTAAACTTTGAAACGATCACTTAAAGTGCAATAATAAAATCCTTTTAAAATATGCATTAGCTATGCCTAGTGCACTTACCTGCAATGAGTTTGTTGATGCACAGTTGCGACATTCACGATTGCATTGAAGTGGATGATTTGAATTTAATGCATTACTTAACCAGAAACAAAGAGACATAAATTGAAAATAAAAACATAGATTTACTGCTAAAACAAAGTGAAAAACAACGCTTTAGCAAATGCATAAATGCTCAGCATGTCAGTAGCGATGTTTTTTTATTGTGTTTTTTATAATCTGTACCCAAGTAAATTCAAACCCACACGCTACGCCATAATGTATTGTACGATTACGTTTATTTACCTCTTTTTATGGCTTTGTGCATTCGTAGGGAAAATATTACCATGTTATGCCTATAATCGGACATACTACTGCGGATGTAAGGATCGCCATAATTATATGTTATAATATGCTGATAGCATCTGCAGAGTACTAAAAAAAAATATAATGAATTGCAAATATTTTTGATAATGTACATAACTCCGGAATGTCGGTCAAATGATATAATTATTTTATATAGTTTCTTACCGCGTGGCATTTTAAACATACATTCAAAACACATTAGCAAAGCTAAAATTTCCAATACCTTTTTTCTGGCAATATGATATTTAGAGAATTATAGGCTAGTGCTAAATACATGTACATGCATTTTTATTCAGCGAGACTTAGAAACTCTTATGAGTGGGTAGGGTATCCACAAACAACACAAACACATTCACTATCTCCCTTATCCATGATGATGAAGATTAAGTAATCAAAACACTTATAAAATCTAATCCACAATAAACAATAAATGAAATAATAAACAATAAGTCCAAGACACGAAACACAGAGTCCGTATTTTGTTTTAAGATATTAATGATTCATGATTAAAGCCAATCTGCAAAGCCTTTATATAGTATTATTTGTTTTGGATTTACTCATATAAAAGTGAGAAAAACATACTCATTTAGATACCAAATTAAAGCAAACTTTAATTGTCATTTAAAGACTTTTAAGTTCTGTTAAATTCTGAAACATTATATAAGATAACAGTCAAATAAAACGATAATTAATTGGTATTAACTGTAATTAGAGAACCGTTAATTATTTTAATATTTAACTTCAAAGTGGACCATACCTTTAATTGGTTACGTCTTCATGCGGTGTTTTTAATCAAACATGTCATCAAAGAAAATGCCGACAACGACCGCGCGTGTCATTTTAGATGCACGACAAACACTTTGTTTAACTAATCGCCGACGGTCCTGTTGTCATAAAGGTGTTACAAACACGTCATTTATAACAATACACGTGTGAAAAATAATGAACTTGTCTACTTTTAAAAAAATCAAAAAAAGCAAGAAAAATATATAACCTATATGCCTCGGTCACACTATCACGAATCAGAACTACGAACGAGCTACGAATACTTTTCGGCACAGTTCGTAGCTATCCTTACTGGACTGTGGCTCTCCGTACTTGATCCGTGATCAGTCGTAGTAGTTTTTGGATGTCCGAAGCGACTCTTGACATGTTCAAAAAAGTGCTACGAATTTATCGACCGTAGCGTATCCGTAGCAGTCCGTACTAAACCGTACTGATCCTTACTAGTTCGTAACGACATCGTAGTCGTCCGTACCTTTTCGTAGGCCCAAAGATTTTCAAGGACTTCTACGGATTGATACGAAGAACTACGGAGCGGTACGGTTACCTTACGTATAAGCTACGATTACTCCACGGATATACTACGGAAAGCCACGGTTCTAGTTCGTTGTACTACGGATAAGCAGTAATTTGCACGATCTTGTACGATGTACTACATTTCAGCACGAAACAGTACGGACATGTACGGACCACTACAATAAATTGCTACTGAAATACATCATTGAAATTATAAAGCAACCGTACTTGCATTTGTTGAGTTCACAATCATGAACCGCCAGCAAATTGCGTTTGCGATAAATTTGTTACACTTGAATATCGATTTGGCACAAAATGCAGAGGCCGTAGTCGAGCTGCTTGACGATATGCACAGAGGTTATAATGATTCAATATCGTATAACTAGTATAGCTTTGTGCTAAAGGTTACGTATTTTGAAAATATTAAAATTTGAACTTCCTAGTAATACCTTTTTTTATTTGCAGGTAACTGTCTGCCTTTTGAATCTTGCTCTTATTTTTACTTGATTTAATAATCGTTAAATTAATAGCCGACATAATAAAATACAAAATAAATCATACTTTTCTAAGCATAATCTATATTTGTACATCAATAATTACATACTTTATCAGGTCAGAGAAGAAAAAGGAGGTGGTGGTTAAGTGACTGCCTTTTTAGACGACCCGCTCTCGGCCAATACGAGACTTTGATGGCCGAACTGATGGCTGAATATCCGACTGCTTTTAGAAACTTCACCAGAATCGGACCTGATGTGTCCCATGAGCTTTTACATGTTGTTGGTCCCAGGATCACGAAGAACCACACCTGGTTCAGACAGTCCATCAATCCAGATTTGAAGTTGGCAATACCTTAAGGTTCTTGGCCACAGTGGACAGTTACCGTACATTGATGTATGGGTTTCGTGTTGCACACAATACGATATGTAGTATTGTACGGGACGTTTGTGAGGCCATAGCTTCAGCATATGCTGGGGATGTTATCCAGACTCCTACTGAGCCTGAGAAGTGGAAGACCATAGCCGATCAGTTCGCGGCTAAATGGCAATTTCCACACGCAATTGGAGCTCTAGATGGAAGGCATGTAGCCATACGATGTCCCAAGAACGGTGGCTTATTATACTATAACGGTTACCATTCTGTTGTGCTGATGGCCCTGGTGGTAGCCGATTACCAATTCATATGGGTAAATATTGTATCGCAAGGAGGATGTTCCGACGCACAAATCTGTAATCACAGCGACCTCAAGTTGGCAATCGAAAGGGGGTTGATTGACATGCCAGAAGCAACACCTCTGCCAGGTGACGACAGACCAATAGGATACTATATCATCGCAGATGATGCATTTGCCATGATGACATGACTCATGAATCCATTCTCACGACGAGACCTTGAGAAGGACGAGCGTGTTTTACTATCGCCTGTCTAGAGCAATGAGAGTTGTGGAGAATGCTTTTGGTATTCTCGCTCAGCGATTCCGAAGCTTAATGTCTGTTCTGCCACAAAGACCAGACACGGTTGAATCGATAGTTCTCGCATGCGTTTGCCTTCACAAAATAATGAGGGTAAGATATCCTGGAGATCAGAACATTCAATTGGAACAAGAAGACGGTGCACACGAAAGCATTACAGGGGCATGGAGAGATGGGTTTCACATGGATAATTTGCAGGTTCCAAGAGGTGGAAATCTTGCCACTATCCGTGCAAAACAAGAGATCGAGGCTCTACTTGAAACACTACTTCAACACTATTGGATCTGTTCAGTGGCAGGATAAAATGATATAAAGTACCTTATTTTTGTTACGCGCTGTTGCTGCCGCTTGCATGTTCTCTTTTTGGGAGGCATTTTGTGTATGACAATACAAGACGCTGTGGGCGCAATGTTCAATCGTAGTTCGTGCCTACCTGTCCGTACCAGTCCGTTGCAATTTACACTGCTTCGTAGCGGACCGTTCTAGTTCGTACTTACCCGTACTAGACCGCAGCGGATCCGTAGTTAGATCGTTCTGAATCGCGTAGCATCGTACTTAATCGTACCAGACCGTAGCGGATTCGTAGTTTGATCGTACCGATTCGTGGCGCTCTGTACTAAATCGCGTCGATCAGTAGCAGTCCGTACCTTTCCTTGTTCGTTTTCCAACATTGTGATGGTCGGTTCGTCGAAATCCGTACTCACATCGTTGTGCTCCGTACTGAAATCGTAGCGGCCTACGAAGTTTGACAATTTCGTAGTCATTCGTAGCCGATTGAATCGTAGCTCATTCGTAGCTCTGATTCGTGACAATGTGACCGAGGCAATATTCATATCAAAAACATATTTAAAAAAACATATTTCACGTCTTTGATATATATAAATAATTTTTAGGAGGGTACGTGTTGACCAAATTGGGTACGAGTTGACTAGTGGGGGTACGTGTTGACCAAACATCGGGTACGAGTTAACCAAATCGGGTACGAGTTGACCGATGGTACGTTTTGACTTAGGTACGAGTTGACTAGCTTCGGGTTTTTGTGCTTAGCAAATAAACTTATCTGTATTTGAACTTATATGTATTTACTACTTACCTTGTTATCAATTGATCCAATCATTCGACTACTTGCCTTCAAGTAGGATGGAGTGACGTTCCCTGAATAAGAAGTTCACGGGGACCTCTCAATGAAAATTATGATTTTAAAACACTTTAAGAGCAATCCAGCGACTTCTTTACAGCTGTAAAAAGTGAAATATCTTTAAAATGAACTTTTTTAATAAGTTAAACCTCGAAAAATAGTTTTACAACTGTATTTTTAGCTTTTCGGTGTGATTATCCGTGTAGTTGGACGCTTGTCTTACGTGAACTAGTTTGCCCAACGACTCGGATTAAAAATTATAAATAAATATGGCGGTGCCCATGAACTACCGGAATTCAACAAAACCTGGCTGTTTAACAACGCTGTACATCACTTTAACGATGATTTTGTGTTGTTATCTATCTCTCTTTTCACCATGTATCAACACAAAGAGGTATATAAACATACAAACAAACAATCAGGAATTCGATGTTTTCGAGAAGAGAACCAATGATTACGATTTACGTAAATTCTTCAAATTACAGCTACAATCTGAACTATGCATCCGTGCTATACCAGTTCCATATCAACATGAAAAACATTTTTAATCAATGTAAAGACAATGTGTATACACTCAACCTTTCTAGAAATTGTTGGAATGAACATTCAAGTTGCCAGATACTGTAATCTTAGAAATCCAGATACAGAAATCTTTTAATACAATTTATGAACTTTATTATCATCTCAGTCATAGTCAACGTAGAAAAATCACAGGCAGTTGAGCTCAAGCACTGCTTACGCTTTCTCCTTATACTGTCTGGAGATGTTGCATTGAATCCAGGACCTGTCCGTTTTCCTTGTGGGGCGTGTGGAGGTCCTGTAGCCAACAGTCACAGAGCGCTCCTCTGCGATGGGTGTGAACGATGGTGGCATATTGGCAAAAATGTGCAAACATACCACCACCTACTTACAATGAACTTGCGAAGTCCACGGATCCTTGGATATGTCGAGATTGTGATGGTTTTAAGTTCTCTCACTCTTTTTTCGAGGATAGTTTTTACAGTGTAGAACAAGACAAGACAGATAAAAATTGGCATAATTATAGAAAAATAGATATCTATTAAATAAATAAAGAAAGGAGACAATACTTTATAGAAAGATGCTCGGGGGAAGTAAGAGTAGGGATTTTTGGAACACTATCAAAACATTTTTGACAAATAAAGGAACTATCTGTAGCAAAAACACAGCCTTTTTAGAAAATGAAAAACTTATTACAGACCAAAAAGAGATATGTGACAATTTTAATGATTTTTATGTTAATGTAGCAAAAATATTGGTGATAGTAGTGTAGTTTTTGATGATAATCATTCCAGCATTGAGAAAATAAATTGATAAAATAATGGTAGGTAAAGAGAAAAATATGCATTTAAAGCCAATTAAAGAAGATTTTGTTATGAAACAATTGAATACTATGAATGCCAGGAAGGCCATAGGCTATGACAATTTATCTGTTAAAATGTTAAAATTATCTAGTCCAATCATTGTTAATCCACTCTCAAATCTTGTAAATATGTCATTCAGTGATTGTGCTTTTCCAAAGTGTATGAAAATAGCTCAGGTAGTCCCAATACATAAGAAAAATAGTACTCTAGATAAGGGAAATTATCGTCTTGTAAGTCTACTCCCTATAACGTTAAAGATCTTTGAGAGTGCCGTACACACAGCTGCTGGACTATCTAGTCAACATCTTTAACCCTATGTTAAGTGCCTTTAGACCAGGCCAAGGGTGCAGTACAACCCTTCTCAAAATTGCAGAAGACTGTAAACGGGCTCTAGATGAAGATAACTATCTGGCAGCTGTGCTCATGGACCTCTCAAAGGCCTTCGACTGTTTACCTCACAACTTACTTATATTAAAATGTAAACATTATGGTCTTTCTGACCCTGCTCTTGATTTGGTAAATAGTTATCTATCAAACAGAAAACAATGTGTTAAAATAGGGGATAACTTTAGAATCAATTATAAAAGGTGTACCCCAGGGCTCCATTCTTCGACCGCTTTTCTTTAATATCTTTATCAAAGACATTTTTGAATTTGTGAATCAAAGTGATTTATATAATTATGCAGATGACAATACTTTATCTCTCAAAAGAAAAAATCCTGACACTTTGGTTAAAACTCTAGAAAATGACAGCTTGAATCTTATCAAATGGTTCAACGAAAACCACATGAAAGCCAATCATGAAAAATGTCAAGCCATTGCCTTTGGAAAAAAGACACACAATCCACAAATATCTGTTTTTCAATAACGTAAATATAAAGTGTGACGAGGAAGTTAAATTACTTGGTGTTTCCTTTGGTTTTATGTTAAAATTCAATACCCATATAGCAAATATATGCAAGAAAGCTGCTAGGCAATTACATGTCATGAAAAGGACAGGTAGGAATATAAACAAACTTGGAAGGCTTACTATGTATTATTCTTTTATTATGTCAAATATAAATTATTGTCCATTAACATGGCATTTTACAGGGGAAACTAATACCAAGAATATTGAAAAATTGCATGAAAGAGCATAACGTTTCATTTATGATGATTACTCAAGGTCATATCATGATTTATTCTTTTATCTGGGCTCCCATCTCTTAAAGTTAGAAGAACGAGAAGCGTGGCTTTAGAGACCTTTAAATATTAAACAAAGAAGGACCCAGTTATCTACATGATCTTGTTAAATTTAAAGACTCTTAATATTATTTTAGGTATACTAACTGTGTGGAACTTCCTAGACGTAGAACAGAAAGGTATTGCAGGAACTCTTTCCGTTACTCTGCAGCCAGTATGTGGAACTCTCTGCCGGACACATTCAGACAATGCTCGTCTTAAACCAGTTCAAATCCCTGATCGACCAAAGGAATGGACCCGATTGCAACTGTTCTGCGTGTGCCCGGTAGGGAGCGCTGACATGCTGGCTGGCCAGGTACAATACTAGAAGATATTTTAAGAAATGGAAAACCTCACTGAGGACCCAATGGCAGAATAGTGACCAGCCAGGAAGACCCAAATAGCAAATGGACCAAAGCCGAAGGCTGAGGTCCATATACTTTTTGGGGCTGCCTGGCTTGTCACTATTCTCGGCTGAGGTCCATATACTATTTGGGGCTGCCTGGCTGGTCACTATTCTGCCATTGGGCCTGAAGTGAGGTTTTCTAATTCTTATACATAGATGTCAATAGAAATAAAAATAAATAACACAATATAAATTCCATCAATACTTTTTAGTTACTATTAATTATATGTACCGTATTACTGTTGTGCGCGAATTGTCTCCCTTCATAAGTTGGACACGGAAAAAAATCGCTTCTTTATACAAATTCGTGTTTATTGTAAAGCATTTCATATATTGAGATACATTTTATATAGAGATAACTACTTATATCACAGAAAACATGTTGCAAAACATTGATATCAAAAATAGCATTTAATTTTTGTATTTTTTTACATGTGATTAATAAAAAAACACACTCGTGACCTTCCAAACGAATCGTGACTATAAATAATAAGTACGTTATTATTGTTGTACGCGAGTTGTCTCCCTGCAAAATTTGGACACGGAAAAATTCGCTTCTTTATACAAAACAAATTTTTATTGTAAAGAATTTCACATATTGAGATACATTTTATATAAAAATATCTGCTTTCATTACAGACAACATGCTGCGAAGCATTGATCCCAAATATAGCATTTATTTTTTTATTTTTTAAGATGTGATTAATAATAAAAAAACACACACTTGTAACCTGCCAAATACTCGTGCGTTTATTTTAAATATATAAAGCGAAAATCTCTTTGTTCTGAAACTTAAACAAATGTTACAAATAACTAACATTCTAGCGGGCACTATTACATGCGCGCGCATCTTTACAGGGCACTATTCAAAATAGTGCCCACTGACTATGCGCGCACATCTTTACAGGGCACTATTCAAAATTACGGACCTGTGAAGTTTATATCCGCAGAGAAGAAACAAATTTATGTGAGGTATAATATATAGTATTATGTTACCTTGTCCTCTGTATGCTTTTCATTTTGTTCCCTTTACTATGTGTCTTTGTTTCCCTTATCTTGCTATTAGTTTGCTATTATTTGCTTGGTTGTATCCATATGTTTTGCCTTTAGTTTGCTACTATTATTTGCTTGCCGTATCCATATTCCATATGTTCTGCTTTTAGTTTGCTATCTTTTGCTTGCTTGTATCCATATGTTTTGCCTTTAGTCTGCTACTATTTGCTTGCTTGTATCCATATGTTTTGCCTTTAGTTTGCTACTATTAGCCTGCTTGTATCCATATGTTTAGTTTCCCTCTAGCTAGCTTTCTTCTGCGGGACTGTTATGCATGTCTGTTACTATGTATGTAGACAATGTTTCTGCTAGGTAGCCAATCCTTTGCTGCAATACCATGTATTTGAGTTTCCTATGAGGTAGCTGCTCATCAGTTTTCTCCAAATCTTTTTCGGGGGATAAGTGTTTTAGAATCTCTGTATTGATCACACTTTGTGGTTATTTCAACCTTCAGCGTCTTATTTAATTTATTTCTTACCAAGTTCTTTCAAGCTTATGCCATAATGTGATATGCATGTATGTAACTTGTTATAGTTTAGCCTCCTGCCTCTCCAGAGGATGATAAAATACTATATGTGTCCAAATGTTTTATTTTCATATTATAGAATACACACTGAAATTAGCTATATTAAACATTATTGTGCTAAACCTATTTAAATATCCATGATTAATAACTCTAGTCAGATTATTTTATATATTTTAATGCTATATAATAACTATGCTGTTTCATAATCTGTATCTACAGATATCTGTGCTTGAGTAGTTTCAATTTTAGCAAATTGCTCGGATGATTGTTTTTATTGTCTTATTATCTAAATAATTAACTGATTGATTGGTTTGATAAATAATCGATTTCGTTATCCAATATTGTGTTGCCATGTATTGCTCATTTTGTCATGTTTGACAGTTTTAACATTTTTAATAATGTGTCTTAAGTTTTGTAACTGTATACTGTATGTTCTATTGTGTTATCATGTAAATGTTGAGTTTAAAAGTCGGTTTTAAAAGCTCTTCAGAGCTTGTGTTAATATGTTTATACACCCGACTTTATAAATAAATATTACTTGACTTGACTTCACGTCTCACGTTAAAAAAAGAAAAGAAAATGGCTTCTTAACAATCAACTAAATACTAAATGAATTTATGTAAAAATCATTATGACGTCATTATACCGCGCGTGTTAGTAGTTTGTCAACATTGCTGTTGTTAAATGAATGCCCTAAATTTTTTCCTCAGACATCATGTAATTTCTTAAGTGCTGGTGTATGAAGATGGAATAAATAAATCACACGAATTATTCATGAAACAATTTTAATTCTCTATTATTATGTTTGTTGTTAAGTTAACACGAAGTCCTACTGAACGCACAAAATGGGCATTTATACCATAAAGCAATTCAAGTATTTAGTAGATCTACCAAAATAGGGCATCAAAAGATCACACCAATCTTACACAATTATTTGCTTGTTTGTGAAGCTTTTCATATGCAATAATAACATTAACATTTATATTAGCTGAACATGCTTCATTATTTTGTAAGGCAAAACTACGATTGCGCTCGTAATCTCATAGCTTAACATAACAGGACTCATTTGTTTTATATTAAATGTATTATATTTCCATACAGTCGCATATACATCAAAGGAAATCTTGTCTAAAAATTGGAATGTAAGTAAGTGAATAATGTACAGCGGTTTATGCACATTTGATATTTTTGTCTTTATATATATGGGTTATACCATATTTTCAGTATAAAAAAGTAAGATCAATTGTAACTTTGTGTGGTTGTTTATTTGTAACTATTATACAAGCGATAAATAAAACATGAACTGTTCTTTTTTTAATTGTTTGTTGGCGCCATAATTTTTATGGGTTACCTCGATCGCTGCACTACTTGGATGCTGGAGACAATGATGAGTCGGCGGGTCTTTTGTAGAGCCTTCATTTGTCCGTACAGCTTCTCTTGCGGACTCACATGGTCGGGTCTTAAGTTTTCGATCCATTGTTGGTGGTCCTTGCATTCCTGGAAAATATATTAATCCGTATGGTCGGCTCGTAACAATTGCTTTTCGGAAATGGCACGAGGTGGAATCGCTTGTGCATGTGGTGATCACCTCTATTGTACCCTGGTCTAGTCTGGGCAGGTGATGGTAGCTGACCAGTGGCCGTTATGTTCTGAACTTGACGATGGTTTCATTTATTCTCGACTGACTATAATTCTTCTTGGTGGTTTAAATAAATCCTCAGCTTTGCCATTCCGTTTGCCTAGTCATTTCCGTGTATTCAGCATTAAATTTAGAGGGTATACAATTGAGTACAATTCTGATGCAGTTAATATTTTGTATTGCTGCTTTTAGGCGAGGTGGTATGTAGGTTGTCGCTGTTTCCAGACACACCAAGAATTTTTTTGGAAGTTAATTTTGGAGGTTTGGTATACTTGCTGTTTGAAGCATGGATCAAATTTTGGTAGTGTGTGCAATTAAGGCATGTTAGTATTGCCTTTATCTACCATTGTCCGAAGCAAGCTCCATACCCTCTCTCGGCTGTCTCTGTTGCTGACCCATGCTTTGATGCCATTAATCCGTTCATCCTGGGGTTTGCTTAAGCATGACCAAGATAAGGGATTTAATTGTGCTTGTAATTCATATTTCGATAGATAATTTACGACTGAAGTACAGATGGTGATGTTGGGTAGGGGAAGATCGTTAGTACGGTCCAGATTCTCTGGATGTCTTTTATTCGTCTACTTAAATATATCACATATATCAGATAAAAAGTTTTAATCTAATATTGAAGGAATTATAATCTATTTAGACTACGATTTTTATTATTTATCAAATATAGTTCATGGAGACTTATAATTATTGGTGAAATAAATTTCATAACAGACACACAAAAGCAACATAAATACCCAATGTCAGAGCTTGCAATTCATGTTCGCGTTCAAATCGTGACGGTCTCAATGCATACGGCTTTTATACAGAGTACGTCTATTAATGTCGTTCTGCCAGATTGGTACAGGGCCAGATGCTTAAAGATGGGGTCAATAAAGTTCACACGGGGTCAGCGCAGTGCTGATATACAGTGTTAGTGGAACAAAACTCGTTAGGTACACACGGGGTCAGCGCTGAGAGGAGACGCAGTGAGAGGAGATAAGCGGATTCTGCTGCTCCCGCTGCATTAATCAAAAGCCTGAGGTCGCCGTGGCGTAGTGGAAATTGTGTCCGCCTAGCGATCGGGAGGTCCCTGGTTCGATCCCCTCTTTGAGAGCGTTTTGTGATCTTTCTTAAAGACACCACATTCCTGGATATTTGTCCTAGGAAACGGAGTCGAGTATGTTTCAAGAAGCCTTATGCTTTCCATGCAATTGATCTAAAATACAAAATGTTTATACTAGAAGCTAGATCGTTTCAGCCTTCCTGCTCCAAAACTTATCACTCTGTTACGCATCAAGTTATCATCTGAAAACTTTTCTTTCATGATCTGCTTCGTGGCTTTTTTCTGTATTGGAGGAATGCCCGTGGAGTGTTTCATCTCTATTATAGTAAAGAATTGTTTCCATGTCGTTTCATTTGACTTGAAGTTGTTATTTATATATGATCATAATATGTTGTTGCATTGCCGTGATGTATCGTATATATTTGTGAGTAGTCAAGAGATTTGTGGCTTAAGTTCCTAGCGGAATCTTACCTGAATCATTGTGTAAACGTAGCAATATTTGCTATGCATGTAGAAAAACGTACCACAGCCGTGTGATATGCATAAAGTAAAACATATACCGAACAATCCAATGCCAATGTTAGCCAAAAATGAATGGTATTTAATTTAATTATGCTTTAACTATGTACTGAACTAAAGTCATAAGAGGCTTGTGCTCAACTGAAAGGAATCTACAAAATGACGCTTTGGTGGACGATCAGGATATTGTTTATGGGGGAGACTGGTTAAAAAGTATTCACATATTTAATTCATATTTTGAAATTATATTTTCATCATGAGAACGTATTTACAAAACAACTAGCCCACCTCGCATCACGAACATCTGCGTGGTAGCTCCTTTCGTTACATTAATATCATGGCCCAGTCATTTTGCATTGAACAATTTGTACAACTCAGTAAACACTATTTAATTCCTGCACTAAATAAAACAAGTAACAATTCTAGATTTGTGTCGTTCCACTTATCATTTTAATCATATTTATACAAATTGAGCGGTATGTTTGTATTTAAAGTCGGAATTACATATCGTGACGCCAGATATATAAAGCTTTTAAAGTATGACTATGTATTAAATACAAAATTGATTTGACAACATTTATAAATAATAATATTATATTAATAATGTGTGGGCCTATTTATGTAATTTAATATAGTTTTATTCGCGAGAAACTTCACTCTTAAATATTTATGATCTACACAGCAAAGACAGACCGAACATAACTCCGCCCACCCCATCCTTTTTATGCATTTTTGTGGGTAATTTATTCTCTCTGGAATTAATGCTACGTACCTGGTCATTATTTCTTTATGCACGTTTTTGATGTCTTTCCAAGTATTGTTAAAAAGAAAAAAACAAACTAAAAAAGATATTGGTAAAGCGCATATAAAAGTATATCGCTGAAAAGAAATAAAGTTCGGTATATCAGTCAACAATACTGAAACTTGGACTTTGTATGATATTTGATAATGGGATATTATGTGAGGTAGTATATGAGTTATTATTGATTGCACTAAACGTTTTCATGAAGTACCTTTAACAAAATCTAAAATAGAGGATACCTTGAGTCAAACCCATAAATATGCCTAAGTTGTATATCGATGCACATAGTATTTCTTCCTGAATTAAAGCATAATAAATTACTTGATGCCTTTTTACAACACTTGAAATAGATATATTTTATTAAAACAGTTATGAAAAAAAAACATTTTTGATTTTAACTAGAAAGCGTAATTCCATCATATTTATAGTACGACAAGATAGTAATGCATGGCAAGATGTTAATTTCAAAGTGTTTAAATATAAAGGGAGATGCCATACACGTTATTTAATTTGAGTAAAGAACACCTCACGTGTTCTATGACTAGTAATTTTGAATATAGGTTTATTTTCAAATATGATAATGTGTTAAAGCAATAGTTTTAATTGATAAATTATTATAATTTACAAGCAGCAAAACCCAATTATTACTTTTAAAATATATAGTCAAACTTAAGTAGTTGCAAATTCTTACACAAGTATTTTGTATAAATTTAGATATACATTAAAGGGATCTTTTCACGCTTTGGTAAATTGACAAAATTGAAAAAAGTTGTTTCAGATTCGTAAGTTTTCGTTTTAGTTATGATATTTGCGAGGAAACAGTAATACTGAACATTAACCATGCTCTAAAATAGCCATTATATGCATCTTTTGGCGATTTTAAAACCTAAAAATTATAAAGCGTTGCAACGCGAAACGATTGAATAATTTAGAGAGTTCTGTTTTTGTCGTTAAATTTTGTGAAACTACGAAGATTGCTTATATAATGTATAAAATACGTCTAGAATGTGTACTCGACGGAATAGCTCAGTAGGCTAAAGCATTTTTACTTCAGGACTCTGGCAGAACTCCAGGGGTCACTGGTTCGAAACCTGCTCCGGGCAATGTTCTTTTCCTTTTTTTATTTTTTTTCTTGATTTTTTGCTGGAGCTTTTATGATCCAATGTTTACATTTATCAATATAAAGCATTTAATGAATAAGTTAAAAAAATGCCAAAATCTGTGAAAAGGCCCCTTTAATGCAAGATTTAATCACTATTATAAATGCTTCTTTGAAAAAAGGAATATGCCTTATTCCTATAATTTAAAGTTGCGAAGGACTTAAAACATCATTTAGCAATAGATTTTCTTCTTTTATGAGACATACATTGTAGATAACGTTATAAGATGACGCTATGAACCAAGTGTAGTTTTAATACCGCATGCATCAATGCAGTCTCCTGTGTAATATCGGCTTCAAAGAATGTTATTAATGATAAGGTTAATGACTCTTCAATTGCATTATGAAATCTACACAAATCAAATATTAGAAAATATTAGATAATGGAGATGCACGCAAGCATTCACGAGGTGATTTATTTCAACCCATAATCTTATCAAACCTTTTTTGCCGCATGTCTTCATATGAATAGAGGAAAACGTCTCTTGCTGTGTTGCAACTGCTACTGATAATGAATTTTGATATAAAATACATAACTTAGTGAGCTATCAATCGGTAAAGTGTTTGCATTTATAAAGAGTTTTTTAAGAGGAGAAAAAATGAATTTCAAAACAAAGTCGTGGCGGCGAATCTTTAATGACACCGGCGTTAAGAATTGCATACAACACATTAACGCTCCACGGATATTAATACAATCTTGATGTTTTCGGGCTAAAACAGACACATTGAAACAAAATGTATCCAAACGTTAACTTAAACATAACATGACCCATGCATGAACTAAAACAATTAAGCACATTTTGCCATACCAAGCAGTAGATTAATATTCGAAGATTTTGGAGATTTTGTTTGAAAGGAAATTCTATTTTAACCATTTTGCCATCCAAGTTAGCAATCCGTCCGTTACTAATACGAAAACAATCTCAGGATACTTCGTAATCCGTTATCTATCATCAAGGAGAAGGCAGCTATTAAAAAACAATGTTTACCCATTATCCGGATGTGACCACCGAGATAAAAAAAAGATTCAAGACAATAAGCCATACAGGAGATGGTTTGATCAATGTCCCGTCTATTACAGTGTTTTAAGCGATACGTGGTACCAATTACCGGTGTTGTATATTTATTTGCATTCTAGGAAGAGCAGACTTAAAAACGGACATATAAACAAAAAAATAAATGAATTAGATTATCAAATACTGTTACTTACATTTACCTGCATGGGTCAATGCATGTTCGTCAACACGTACATACAAATTGGTTTTAGTGTGTGTGTTTATTTGTGCAAATATTTATGTTGCACAATTGTATGATCTAGCCTTTTCTTGCAGAAGCCATTTGCTAGACTTTATTTAATCAATACCCGATGCTTATCTGCATCTCTATGGTAGAAATCGTTGCGGAAACTGCAAACAATCAATGGCGAATAAAACAAAAAACAAAAGAGTACAACCAAATTACCGTCGGTATTGGGGAAACTCACACGCATTGAATACCCGAATACCGAGGCAATTACTCAATAGTCAAGCTTTAACATCTCCTCAATATTTCCAAAACCATGCGAATGGATCATAAAATAGTATTTTGGAATTGCGCAACACTTGGATGCTTTTCGACGGATAGTAATTTCTTGATCGTTATACCATGAGGTAGCATAAAAAGCACGTGGCTTTCTAACCTTCTTCATACTTAATTATTTATGTAATACAAGTTTATGATTTATCGTATTCAATTTTAAGATCGCCCTCAATTTGTATAAACGCGATACGAAGAACGCGGCTATAACATCAAATTTATTGTTCAAAGTTATAGATTATTCTCCATCGTTTAACTTAGTTTTCAATTAAGATATCGTTTTTAGAGAGATTTTTTTGAAAACATACGAGCTCTACATCAGATTGTGATCATAATTGCAGATTAATGCCCAATACAGATGCTATATTGAAGTGGCATTGAGTGTCATTGGTGATATACGTATTTGTGTTGATTTCGAGTGTGCCAATATTTTTTTGGATTATTGAGAGATATTTTCGAGCAACACCATCTAAATTGTGAAGCGATCATCGCGTCTGTTCGTGCAAAAAAATCCTAAATTTCTCTGAGAATTGGTATATTTAACTAGACGATTTTTTCACAAAGGAGAGGCCTTTTTATTTACTAATGCGAAGTTTTTCGTCGAGTGCGACCAAACAAGTATTTAGAAATGTGTGTGTGTAGAATGAAATGAGTGAAACATTATGACGGGAATAAAAATATTAGTTAGAATGTCGGTACTTCGTCAAACAAACTGTGTGTTGAATCGGTATCACACAACTGGTAGATTGCAAAATATGTTTTTTGCTTGCGACAAATACCAACTACACATGGTCTTACTCTATATAAACTATATTTCACTGTAATGTATGCCTTTTTAAGTTGGTTTTGTAAATTTCAGTACATTATTATCACCCATTGCTCCCACATATCCTGCAGTTTTTGACTTATTTTACCCATTTTTGGGGCCATTATTCGAATAATCGATGAAAACATCAACATTCACCTTGCGATTGTATCTTAATATGATCAATAACCACTCTTAAATCTATCATTTAGCAAAGGCATGGCGTGTGTCTGTGTTAATGCATTACCTGCGTGATCGGTTTTGAAAAGTATTTATTGATGCACAATTTGGCGGAAGGTCGTATTTGAGTTTACATTATGACGATAAGTTTTGTGCCACATTATTGCAATAAAAATGAAAGCATAAATTGAGACAAGACAATTTATCGACTCCTTAACGATGAGTAATGGGCTGCTGTTTTAGTAAGTGTAACAATACAAACGATCAATTGGCAGATTATATTCATACGAATATGTGGAAGTGCACAGAGTTACCGGATCTATCATGGCAGAGAAGCAAGAGTCATGAACTATGTACTAATCAGTTTGCCGACAAGGGAAAATAGCAAAATACAAACAATCTTCAATATGTTATAATGGACGTAATTGACCATTATTTTACAAATGGTTTTGGTCTAAAAGAGCTTTCATATTACTTTGCGATATTATCTGTCCAATACAATATTTCGTCTTAAGTAAACACTGACATTAAGTAATAGACAGCCAACGCTTATAAGCATACGATATGCCCTATGAATATACATACATTTGTATGTTCTTCCGGTGACATGACACGTGAAACACTAGCATCATTGTTAAATGTTCTACTTGGGTCTTTTTCTTTGACACATATGATGTGGTCTTATAGATGTGCTTTCGCTTCCGGTGTTGTCAGACGCGAACGTTTGTCTCAGTGCAAAATAATATAGTTTTAAAGTGATTTATATGTGTGGATTATCAGATATATCTGGATATATCAAAATAACAAGTGAGTCTCAACGTGAATTAAATGAATTGTGCTAATAACATATAACTTGTTTCTTTTCTTTGTGTTGGACGATATAAGGTTGATTATTCAGGATGTTATCTCGCGCCAAATATACGGATTAACGGATTGACAACTGCTCACTATCTCTTGTCCGCCGGATCGTCACGCATGAATGCAACGCATGTTTATACTACTGCTGCAAAATTTGATAAACGCCAACCGTTACTGTTAGATGAAAGCTGTGATCAATTAATTACGTACACATGGGAGGAAATAAAAAGCGCGAAAAATCACAGAAACGAAAGAAAAGTAGTACTACGGACCAGAATGAAAAAGGATTAAAGCAGCAGCGCCAAGGCTCCAATACAAAAGATGTCACTGTAAGTGATATTCTATCACAAACACACTCTGTTCTGTACCCATCAGAAAGTGATAATAACCTGCCTGTATTCGATTCAGAAGTAGCGTCTCACACATTAAATACAATGGCCGAATCTTCTCCCGACAATGAACATTTTGAAAAATACGTACGAGAACAATTAAATTTTCTTAGGATATCGGTTTAAAACATTCTTGAAAAACAAAACATTATCACAAAGCGCCTTGTAGTCCAGTCATCCTATGAAAAAAAAGCACCTAACCATCAACTAATTGCAACAGAAACGGTTTCACGTGTAAAATCATCTATGACGTATAACAGATGACAGAAAAAAAGTCTAGCGAAATATTTCCAGGGCAAACCTGTTAAAACTTCATTTTATTTATGCCCCTCGCGGACGCTTTTTTAAATAAAGTATATTTTCCATTTTCTATTCAAACAACACATTTCGGGCAAACCACCCGACAAAAACAGTATTCAGTAATACATCAGTTATGAAAACAGTATTATTTTTCTATTTTCTAAGTGTATCATGAAGTTTCTTAGCATATTTACTCATGTAAATAGTGCATTTACAGGGGTAAACTTACCCCACCCACCCATTAAATACATGTTACTATTAAATCACGCCAATATATTACGGTATGTTGAAATAAAATTAAACTAAGATTGGTTGCATTGTCATTAGCTTAAAATAACGCATAACTTAAGTATTATAATGTTAACACTTAAAATCAAAACACTTCTATTATACCATATTTTACATTCTAGTATAATACACAGATAACCTGTACGTCTCAAAACTGCTCAAAACTGCATGCACATATAATGATTTTTCTTCTCCAGGTGGAGCTTATATCATATCTATAAGCTTAACCTCTTCTTTCATTTGTACTGCTAAGCCAATCTGTAGAGGAGGAATCAAAACCTTTGGTCTTACTGCTTGGATAATGGCCTGTCCAATAGAGGCAATCTTAACATCTGCTTTTTTATCGCTGAAAATTTCTCTAAGAAATGTTTTTAGACTATCCGGAATGTAGTCAATATTTTCCTGTGTAGACATAAGATCAGCAGAGTCAGGGTAAGACAATTTTGTTGCTTTAATATCCTTTATAGCAGTTAGCAATAGTTGTGCTGCTGTTTTTATTATTTCAATTTTATAAGCATCATAATCGCTACTATACTTTTGGTAAAATGAATGAAGAATTGATGATGCAGTGTTTCTAAATGTGATTACATTCTTCTTTCCATTTAATTCTGTGATGACAATAGAGGACCCAAAATGCTCTAGTAATCTCTTCTTCATATGAGTTGATGTATAGGAGAGTTCTCCACATAGTTCTACCATTTTGTCAACACGGTCTTTTAGTGTTATTTGTTCGTCATCATTTTCAATCAGGAACTTTGCTATTTCCTGGAAAGCAAATTCCTGTGCCATGTTCACTGGTCTTCCACACTTCTTTCCTTTTTAATTGCCTGACTGTGGTATACTTTTACCTGTCCTAAAATTTACGCTGCATGACTGATGGTATATAGCAACAGCAGCCGCTAAGTCATGTATTGTTTCCAATCTGCTGTTAATATATGAACCCTATTTGTCATCCCTATCGATACATATTTGTTCTATGTTCTTTTTAAATTCAACTGTTCTAACAGGGTATACATTATAGCCTCGTTTTCTTCCAACAAATTTGGCACGTTGAGCACAAAATAGACAATTTGTACTGAAGTTAAATCGTTAAGTGTTAGATCGTAATGGTGGAGATAATACAGTCTGTGTTGGCTTTTATTTAAGGATAGCTTGATTCGAATTGGGTTACAATAATCTTTCCGACAATGTACGTATAAACGGTCTGTCCGGGTAGGGATTTAATCTTGTCCAAGCGATTTTTGCTGGCAGCATTTATGCTATCACTCCCTTCTGGCGTACCTAAACATGATCTTGGTCATCTGCAAGTGATTGACATCATATCAGGCAGGTATTGCTGAAAGAATATATGAATACATGCTGTTTCAACCATTAGGCAGAACAATCTTTTGTGACATTCCCAATTGTGACAAAAGGAGCATTTGCTTATAACAAGCAATTTCTTGATTTGACACAATGGATTTTAAAGCCGTCTGCTGCAGATGCATTAAAAAGCGTTTAATAGAATGAAGGGTTTATATTTTTATACATATTGTGTATTTCAGAATGCAAGTAAATGCATTGTTGAACTTTATGTTTATAAAAAGCTATTTTTAAGAAACAACAATTATCGATATTCACGCAATATTGTGTTTATTTTTTTTTCAGAAATAACAATAGTTGATATTCACGCAATGTTATTTTTGTACTATGTACAAATGTTCACTGTTCCAGTATGAATCCTGTAGTAAATTTTGTTGTGCACTCATTAATAGTTTGACTGTACTGTGGGGTTGATTTATTAATATGTTTGTCATTGATGCTTTTTAAAAATGAATTATTTAATTGTGCCTTCAACTGCAAGCTGTAAATGTTGAGTATTTACTAGCGTTGCGTGTAGAATAAATGGCTATTACCTTTCCGATGCAGCTGCAGCAGGTTTAGTGCTGATCAGATTGTTTGGCAGTTCCATATTAGCATCTGTAATAGATGAAACAAATTAAAGTCCCTATAACGCTCAAAATCAACCAAAATTTCGTAAAGTCTTTCTTAAAATAAAATTAACACCTAAACAATCTGTGTTCCTTATAGCAATAGCCACGATTTCAACGCCAGATGTGGTATGATAACATACATTTTTGTAGATACAAGATGCTCGTTTTTTTTTATTTGTGACACAATAAACTCCATTTTAATATATATTCATAATACACACGAACACCATGTTAGTGTTCATGTGTCGTATGAATAGATATCGTTGAATTTAAAATGGAAAAAACAACGAGCATTTTGTATCTACAAACATCTATTTTACCAGACCAAATCTGGCGTTGAATTATCGGCAATTGCCATAAGGAGCACTGGCGTTTAATTGGTTAAGTTTATTTTACGAAATATTGTACGAAATTTTCGTTGATTTTAAGTAGTAATGTTACTTTACATATATTTAGAAAATAGAGGAAACAGAAATGGAAAAATTAAACTTAAGTTTGATCAAAGCTGTACTTATTTTCCTTCACATGGTATGGCAGATTTTTTTTAACACACTATCTTTTGTTTATATAAATTTACATTATCCTGTAGCATTTTGTCATGGCATATGAATCATAAATAAAAACACTTTTAAATAAATATATATATTTATACCTTTTTTCGAAATTCTAAACCCACACCTTTGACATCGTTGATTGTTGATCTAACATCTGTAATAAATCAAACACATGTATTCAAGAAAATAACAGTTTGATATGTGTGTAAGAGAACAACTTATTTATTATAAACAGCTTTTGATTTTCTGTTGTAATAATACTGAATGAAAGATTTATAGCTTAACTCAATATTTCGGATTATATTTTTTATAGTTCTGAATTGTACATTTAAGACCATAACTTATTATTTCCATTTTATATATGATAATTATTCATCATGAAATCATTAAAATGATTCAAATATGTGGATAATTGAAAGCTTTTTTTAACATTAGGTAAGAACATTCTCAACAGTTTCAATCAGTAGAATATCTTAAGAAGTTATAGGGAAAAAGAAGTAATACGAAAACGTTATGGTACAAATGGCGAAAACAAAAACGTTAAGGTACAAATGGCCTTCCGTAGTTAAAAAAAATATGAAAATCTCGATCTTTTCTCTCTTATTTTTCATATTTGTTTGTGTGTTTCAAGCATTCCTTAGATGCATACATATGTATATTTGTGTACAATGTGTGTTTGACTTTATTGCATATTTTGAAGAAAACTATAAGTCCCTGCATCATCCACGAAAACTAATTACAAAGTGGTACGTAGTCTATTACGTAGGCAACCTTCTATGACTGACGCATTTTTTAGGAGAAAAACATTAATTTCCAAGATGAAAAGAATAATATTCAACAAAGACATCTTAACTTACCTCCAAAAATGACTTAAATCTAGGATCTTTCATCAAAAGCAGACGATCACATCATATCGCGCGAACGCCTGTATACCGTGCATCTGATCATTTTATCTTCTACGGTGGTAATTTAGTGCCGTGAAAATCTGTCAAATTAAAAGTCATTTTTCGGTTGTTTGCTCTGGCTAGACTTTGCTAGACTTTTGATATGTTGAAGAGGTGATATTTATCTACAATATTATCGAAAAATTATTTCTGTTGCAATTAGTTGTGGGTACAATTACAGATTGACTGGACTATTGGTGAATATAAGGTCAGAATGGAGCGCAATGAAAACATGTGTAAAAGCAAATCTTTAGATTTTGCCCACAATGAAATTACTGACATTAAGACTAAAAGTACAAAAATGAGTGCACAATGTGAATCCCTACAAAAATTATTGAATGATGCAAATAAAATAATCGATGACCTTCAACGACGACAATAAGACTTCGAGCGCCAGGCCATTAAAAACAATCTTAAGCTGGTAAATTCTACTTCCGGTCAAGATGGTCGACATTTTTTTCCCTCTCTGCTGTGAAAAAAATTAAATTAAAAACATATACAACCAAGACAAACGTTTTATAATATTTTAATAGCATTAAATAAGATGTGCAACAATGGATCATTCAAGCAATAAAAACTTGTACAATAACAGTGAGTATGACGTGTTTGTGACAGAAAACCAGTTTAACGTTCTAGCAAACAAAGGAATGGCCGACTCAAGAAAACGGGCACGAGTAAACACGGGCAGTCAAAGTACTCAAGGTGAGGAGCATTCAATATCACAACATGAATATGGAAGCCTAAATACTGATGATAAACTGTGTGTAATGTTTGCACGGATGAGCTGTATTGAACAGAAAGTTGATGACTGTCTGAGCTTACACAATCAAGTGAAATCTATAGAAAATTCAGTATACCAACATGATGTGAGACTGAAATTACTCGAATATAAGTCAATTGATTTAGAAGCAAGAAGCCGGAGAAATAACCTAATTATAGGTGGCATAGATGAAATGAAAGGTGAAAACTGCCATTCTTTAATTGCCAGGTTCCTGAAAGACAAACTCCAAATTGACCCATGCCCTGCAATCCCTAGAGCACACACTTTGGCTACAGTTTCTAAAATTTGGCTACAAAAAAATCCAATTGGCTAAATTGTTGGCTAAAGAAATTTTTGAGCCAGGGGAAGCCCTGTCACAGGCTAGGTAGATTCCGCTCAAATTCTACAAGAGCTATCATCGTTTATTTCCTTGACTTTAGAGACACAGAGCTTATATTGGCAAATGCAAATAAATTAAGAAAGACAAATTTTCACATAAATAGAGACTTCCCAAAAGAGATTGTAAATGCTCGCAAAACTCTGTGGCCAGAGCTCAAAAGACTTCGTGGTATGCATCCAAAGAGCAAAATAAGCATTGTCTTCCCAGCAAAGATATTGGCAGATGGTCGTGTCGTGGCAGACATGTTCCCTGATTGGAGCCAAGTCCTAAATGGCGACAGAATCACGACCAATGGCAACTATAGTCACCAATCACTTAGTTTGAAACCCCACCAATACGAAGTGAACCACAAATCCGTTTATGGCGATGAGACGTCCATTCCACATGCCACGCAGCACAACTATTCTCCAAACAGCAACTATAGTCCAAAATCACTTAGTTCAAAATCCTAACAATTTGAAGGGAACCATAAGTCCGCTTCTGGCGATGAGATGCCCACACTACAAGTCACACAGCACAGTCAAATCCACAATACACAGTCCATAGAGCACTATGAAGGAGCCCCAAATCCAACAGTCCAGGAAATCCACACCAACAAAATAACCTCCTCGTCAAATGGACATATACACATTTCCAGGCGTCCTCAATCTGAATCTCCTGCTCCAGCAAGAAGACGCACACACGCCCCGATAAACCAAAGATCGTCCGCCTCGGGGGAATCCGCTTTCCAGCGCCCATGGACTTCAAAGTCAACGAACACCCAAACAAACACTGATCGATCTGCAGCAGGTGTTAATTCCAGAACTCTCCAAACTGCTCACACAAACACTAATGAAAACGATGCTCATTTGGATCCCCTGAACACGAGCTGTGCAAATCCCTCGAACTCTCACAAATAGGCCCAAGGGGGGATAGGCGCTCTGCGTAACCTGAAATCAGAAAAAAACTTAAAATTATGTTGTCTGAATGTAAGTGGCCTAAAAAAACGTTTAAATTACCCTGAATTTGTTGACTTTGTAAATATGTATGACTTGTTTTGCATTTCAGAAACACATCTTGATGAATATGACATTGTTGATCTTAATGGCTTCCATTTAATATCCAAACACAGGATGCAAAATTATAGAAGAAAATCAGGAGGCATTGGTATATATATAAAAGACAATATTAGCCAATATGTTCACGCTGTCCCAAATAACTCGGAATACATACTCTGGGTTTCTATATCCAAAAGTTTATTCAATTTAGATGAAGATATCTTACTAGGTGCACTGTATTTGCCACCAGAAAATTCAAGGTTTTTTAATGAAGACTTGTTTAACGTTTTGGAAAATGAAATCAAATACAAATGCAGTAACTTAAATATGTTTGCATAGCTGGCGATACAAATGCTCGAACAGGTTCAATGCATACATGCCATATTTTTTTTAGGTCCAAAGCGGGACATTCCATAAAATATTGTCGGGACATTTGACCCAAAAGCGGGACACCTAAAACGATTTATCATTCCACCTTTACTGTAGTCAGTATAGTACTAACAAATACTCTTGATACTTTTATTCAAGACATAAGACATCTGATATGAAGCATGGAATCTAAAACATAACAATAACAGTTTTATAAAATAAGACAATAGCAAACAACGAGCATAATATTCATCTTTTTAGAGTACAAAATCTAGAACATTACGACAACACTACTCATTATATTAATTTCAATGGCAAACATTTACGCAGGGGAGGCTATCCAGTACACTGAAAGTACGGGTTACAGTAAACTATCTACCAAACAGTTACATCAGTTACACACGGAATGCGCGGCCGTACACATTTCAGAGTTAGGTTTTTGGTGGAAGCAAACCGTCTTTGTGTTCATTTTAACTCTCAACAACGCCTCAACCGTTTTTACACCAACAAAAACAAAAGGACAAAAGAAGTCTATGGATGCCTTACTCGAATTATTTTTCTCTAATGTTAATAATCATATTTTGTTTTCTTCTTATATACACAGATTAAACTGAATTGTGAATTGTCAGGCGCTGTATTGGGGTAGTGTCAAACTGTCATGAATAACAACACGTTGTTTTTATTACAATAACACAAGACAAGATGGGTACCACTTTTACTGTTTGTTGCGATGTTTTTTAAGCACGTATCCATGCGCAGTTTGTTACTTGTCAATTGTCGCGGCTTTATTCGAGTAGGGTCAAACTGTCATGCATAGCACCTCGTGGTTTTTAGCTTAATTGGAGTAGGGTCAAACTGTCATGCATAGCACCTTGTTGTTTTTATTATTATTACACCCAATTACACTAGACAGGATGGGTATCACTTATTGGACTGTTTGTTGCGATTTTGGTATATTGCACATTCGGATTATCCCGCTATTTATGAACTAAACATTGAATGTAAAAGACTCATTAATGACGTAGAGTTAATTTTACAAAACAATTGTTTTGTAAACCGTTTCAAACAAATACAAAAATAAACACATTTTCAACATTTATTTCATTTTAATACAACTATCGATAGCAATAAGCGACCACTATCTTGAAGACCACCATGGTGTGAATGCCTGATGAAATCAATTATTAACCGTTCAATGAAGGATTTTATACGCTCTGACCCACACCTTAACAACCTGTTCGATATTGACGAAGAAATTCAACAACAACTTGATAAATGTGTTATCCTTGAAAATCTTTCAATTCCACTCACAAGGGTTTCCCTAGACAAAAAAACAAATATGCATGGGTTCCGAATGCTCGATATCTGTAAAAACTGTAACATTTTTTTCCTCAATGGTAGACTATACACAGATAAAAATTCAGGTGCCCTCACTTTTCGAGATAAGTCTGTCATTTATTATGTCATTGCAACAGCCGATTGCTTCACAAACATTACCTCATTTGAGATTATTGAAACAGATCCCTTATTCTCTGATGGACACAGCGCTCTTACATGGACCTTTAGAATATTGAACAACCAAATGCCAAAACAAGACACTAAATCAACCTTTCATCATCCTGCCTGGAAACAAGGTATGGAAAACAATTTTAAGCAAAACATAAATATGGCAGGCATAAACAATCTAATATCACAACCAGGGATCATATTTTCCCGCAACATCAATCGGTCTGGATTTAAATGGGGAAAAGTGTCCGAAAATTTATATCCGAAATCATGACAAATTACGTTAATATATATACCATTGATTTTGCCATTCATGAAGGTGGTATAATAAATGTACAAGTTTAATTGCCTTTGGCATCTTTTTTAAACGGAACATACGAGTTTTCTCAATTGGTTTTATGGTATTTTTTTCTCTTTTATTGTTGTTTCGTGTGCTATTGTATCTGACTTTTTTTCATCGTTGTCAATATCTATTATTTATCTGTGTAAGTCTATACCGATGTTTTAAATCGTTGTCGACTCGATAATAGCTTACATACATGCACTGAACCTAACAAATGTCTGTGCGTATGTTAGATACTGGCAACAAAAAAACCAAATAGTTGAGAAATAAATCGTGTACGTTATAGTTTATTGTCAAAAAAAACCACGGCCGATAGTTAAGATGCGTAAGGATTAAATCACGAGTGCGAAGCACGAGTGATTTGAAACCACGCATCTAAACTTCCGGTCGTGAGTTATTCAACAACAAACAATTAAGTACACGACTTATTTTGATTCTAACACGATTTTTACTAAAGATTTATACAATGTTTATTATTTTTCTTGTGTACTATTTTATGTGAAGTTCTGCCCATAAAAATAACTTTCGGCTGTTCTGTCAATCAGATCCGCAACTTTCATTTATTTATTGCCGGATTTTTACGCTGGTGGAAAATGTATCGGCATGTTTTGTTTAGTTACAGCGCGTGTTTTCAGTGTATAAGGTCCGCCCACAATAATTATGAATTATTGCAGAATATCCGATTTTCTTCTTTGTTTTTATGAAAGTTTACTGTATCATGCATGAAATGCACACTTTCCATGAGGATTATGAACATTGAAGTTTTCATCTCCGAAGCAACTGTCAACGATTTTACACATTACGGACCGATTAGTGTGCTAGCCAGTGAAATTATCGATGGATATAGACACGGGGTTATTCACGCATGACTAATACACAACCGCGCGAATTTTCGCTGCTTGGGGTCATACTCTGATACTAGTCGGATGACACGCAATAAACTGCTCCTGACCGGTTTAGAGACTGCAGTGAATGGGTTTCACACCTACTCGAGATAAGAATGTAATTAGGGTAGATCTATGTTAGCATGTACACTGTGTAATCGATTTCATGACATGGGAATTTTAGCACACAGAATCGGACCGACTGTTTGGGATTTTCAATCGGTCTTTCACGACCCCAATCGGTCTAGGACCGACAAAACCGAAAAAAATATGATCCCTGATCACAACTTAACACCTACCCTCAATCCAAGGAAACAGTTGAATTTATAACCAGCGAACGACAGTCCATTTTTCACAACACAGCACTTCAAACGTTCCCTGAAAAATTTAGAAACAAGCATATAGTAAATAGGCCAAACAACAAACCCTGGTTCGGACCAAAATGTTTTCAAGCAAGACAAAACTACCATAATGCTAAAGACGAATATACAAAAAATAAAAATAATGAGAACAAATTAAGATTAAAAAATGCAAGTAAGCAATACAAAAGAACAATGAATATATTCATTAATAAACATAATGAAAACACTTCTTCCAAACTTAGATCATTAAATGAAAAAAAACAAAAAAATACTGGAAAATTTTGAACTAATTGAAACCTAAAACCAAATTAAATAAGGCACCCTCCATTGATGAATTCTACGAGCACTTCAAGATCATAAATACAAATACAATTGATGATGACCGTTTCAAAAATGATATACACACTACGAATGACTCAAATATGTACCTAAACGCGCCACTCACTGAACTTGAAATAATTAAATGCATAAATAACCTAAAAAACTCTAAAGCCTCAAGCCCTTCAGATAACATTCTTAATGAATATATTAAATCAACCAAAGAAATCCTAATACCCCTTTATTGCAAACTGTTTAACTGTATTATTGATACTGGAATTATTCCCCAAACATGGCTTGAAGGTACTATCATCCCAATTTTTAAAAACAAAGGTGACTCTAAAGATCCCAATAACTATCGACCAATAACAATATTAAGCTGTCTTGGAAAACTGTTCACCTCTGTACTAAATCAAAGATTAACTCAATTCTTGGAAAACAACAATCTTCTAGATGAAAACCAAGCAGGATTCAGAAAAGGTTATTCTTGCAGCGACCATATTTTTACATTACACTCTTTAATAGAAATACTAAAAAAACGGAAACAAAAACTCTATTGTGCATTTATTGATTTCTCGCAGGCGTTCGATAAGGTATGGAGAGTAGGCCTCTGGCACAAGCTTCTAAAAATCTCAATAAACGGTAAATTTTTTAACATCATTTTTAGCATATATAGTAATATTAAATCCTGTATCTCACACAATGGCACTGTCTCTCCTACATTTATTTCAGAAATTGGAGTCAGACAAGGAGAAAACCTTTCGGAAGTTTCCCCACTTCTGTTTTCTTTGTTCCTGAATGATATGCAATCATCTTTAAATCTGAATGGTTCTGTCGGTGTAGAGTTAAACGACCCCTTAGACCTAACATTGTGGCTTAAACTCCTTATTTTACTCTATGCTGATGACACTATATTACTTTCCGATTGCCAAAATGACTTCCAGAATAGCCTCAACACTTTCCATGAATATTGCAACAACTGGCACCTTAATATTAATTATAACAAAACTAAAATAATAATATTCGGAGCAAGACAATTACAAAACTTCAATTTTTACATTGGTAATACACCTATTGAGATTACAGACAACTATCATTATCTTGGTCTCACTTTCTCAAGCAATGGATCATTTCTTAAAGCACGCAAACATATAGCAGAACAAGCAACCAAAGCCATGCACTTACTTTTCACAAGGGCAAACAATGCCAGCCTCCCAAGCGACCTCATTATAAAGCTCTTTGACCACACTGTGCTCCCTATTCTGACCTACGGATCTGAAATATTTGGATACGAAAACATTGATATACTAGAAAGAATCCACAATAAATTTTTAAGAAAAATCACACATGCTAAAACTTCAACACCTATATATTTCTTACACGGAGAGCTTGGAAGGTACCCAATATCAATTACAATTAAAGCAAAAATGATATCTTTTTGAACTAGAATACTTAACGGGAAACAAAATAAGTTTGCAGCGCAGATATATAACTATATGATGATTCTCCCTGACAATAACTTCAAATGGATAAATAAAATAAAAGAAATTCTCAATGCAACAGGTTTTATAGAATTATGGCACAACCAACACCAATTGAATACTACTATAAAAACAAATAAAATCATTAAAAACAAATTAATAGAGCAATATAAAGCTACATGGCAAAACAGTCTCACTACCTCAAACAAAACCAGAACATATAGAATATTCAAATAGAACATTGAACTGGAAAAATACCTTACACTTTTGCCTCAGCGTGAGCGAAGTAGCCTGTTCAAAATCAGAACAGCTAACCATAACCTCCCAGTCGAAACAGGTAGATACGATGGCACCCCATACGCTGAAAGAAAATGCACAAAATGTACAAATGACCAGGTTGGAAGTGAAGAACACTACATTTTATATTGTCCCTACCTTCAAACACAAAGAGAACAGTATTTAAGTGTATTCAACACACCAACTTCAAACCTTACTCTTAAAACAGTTCTATCAACAACTTCAACAACACAACTTAAAGAAGTGTGCAAATTCTTAAACATAATCCTTGAAAGTTTTAAACAACAGTAATGTTACACCACTCCACTACCATTTCATCCCATTACTATCATACATGTATTCTTGTCGCATTATATGTCCAACCCAATGCTTCCTGATCTTCCCAAGTTGACAAATGACAACCATTATCAATGTATTATATGTTTATTGTTGTTCCGTATTGCTTCTCCAGTAACGGATTCTTTATCGTTTATTTATTTCATTGTTTTATGTCAACTTCAAGGGAGATAATTTCTTTTTCTGCTTAACAAAGACAGTTAAAGTAGACTATTAAATGATACCGTACACCAATTTACTTACTTAGCTTATTTAACAAATAAATTACCTGTTTACCTGGCGCTTTAACGGTACGTTCCATCCTTTACGGCTTTAGCTTAATTTTATCCGATAATTGCTGTCACGAGTTCGTCTTCAGGTGTTCTTTTTTGCACTCGTTACTCTAAAGCGCGAACAAACAAATAAATTATTCCCGGAACGGGCTACTCGCTACTATACTGCCTTTCTATGTTTATGTTTTTGCGGCTGTATTTAAGTTATCCTTTTTTTCTTAGAATCAAACTGTATGTTTGCCAACATCGGATAAAAATGTACATAATAAAAATAGCTAATGTAAATAAAATGAAAGCTATCCATAAATGTCGGTGTTAATTGCTACTCACAGCAAATGTTATTTTGCTAATATGCCTCCCGACAATATACAGTATAAAATCTGTGTTGTATTGCATTGCTCTGTGTATGTTAATTGTTTATTATGTATAGTGTACATATTATTCAAATATCGCAACTGTGGACTTTTCTCTCTCGAAAAACAAACTCAGGTTACACCTAACTACGACTACTAGTGATTGACATTGAATTAAATCTACTTATAAAGCCCAATACCTAAAAAAGACTTCCCATTTTCTGTTATCATCATTGTCTGCCGGATTCGTCATCTCGATATATAACTATTGTATATATACATGTAAAGACATGTCCACTCCCCCCCCCTCCCAACGAACTAGTTAAAATTGATTGTGTTTGAACACTCCATTTAATAGTTTCCCTTTGTATTGTGTATATAGTATTGTATTATATGTTTTTCATTATGCATGCTATAGCTGATCAACTTGAACCGGATAATATTGTTAAAACCTGTTTTTGTCATGTTGCCCTTATTGTATACCTTGTATACTTGGGTGAAAATAAAGAGTTGTTCTGTTCTTCTGTTCTGGTAGGTTACCATAAAAAAGAAGGCGAACATGCGGAAGAAGCTGTGAAAATTGTCCAATCGATATTAGAAACCGACTTTAAACGACCGGTTATTGTAGTGGAAAATGCGTACAGAGTAGGAAAAAAACAATCGGGAAAAGTGAGACAAATAGTGTTTAGATAACGATCATTCAATCATAAACTGGCAATTTTCAGCTCAAAGAAAGTTTTTTTCTTTCCGGTCGTTCAAAGTCTGTTTATATTTCAAGTTTAAAGTAAATTCCTTAATTAGATTTAGAGTTATGCTAAGCACAAAAATTTACTTTGAAATTAAATAAAGGGAGATAATTAAAAAAACTAAGGTAGGTAGCGTTATGGTTCTTAGTCAATGCACTTCTCCTACTTGCCATCTGTTTATATTTTAAGTTTCAAGTAAATCCCTTCAGAGTTATGCTCTGGACAAAGTTTCGGACGGAAGGAAGAACGCACAGACGGACGGGACCAATTACTTTATCCCCTTTGGAATTTTTTTTCGGCGGGGATAATTAGGCTTTTTATTGCCCATGATAAAACGAGTCACGTGCAATATACATGGGCCTCGGAAAAATGTCAGTAACAGCACACCACAATATTTCGGATTGTTGTATCCGCTCTGTAAGTTTTAAATTAATGGGTTATTATTTATACTCGGATTTTATTTTTCCATGCTCCTAGGTGAAAGGTCAAGATAGAAATTCCAGGTCAAGGTCAGGAATTTGTGTTTCCGCTCTGTAACTTTTATTCCTCATGACCAGGCGATATGTCGCATGCAACTCCTATTCTCCTCGATGTCATTTTTTTACCGTTCTTTTTTCAGTTATTAACGTTTGCCTGATTAACAAGTTTATGCTTCGCGTTAAAATATTCCATCCTGTAATAAACCTTGTTAGGCTTATCTTTCAACTTAACATATGGGCCGTGCTCTGAGAAAAGGGAGTTTTAATGCATGTGCGTAAAGTGTGCGGACTGCACAGCCTAATCAGGGACGACACATTACGCCTAAACTTGAGTTTTGCAAGAAGAGACTGTTTTGAAACGAACAATATCATACAAGAGGAAAGTGTCATGCCTGATTAGCCTGTGTGAACTGCACAGGCTAATCTGGGACGAAACTTTACGCACATGCCTTCAACCTCTTTTTCACAAACCATGGCCCATATGTACGTATTAGTAATACACCCGTATTACACAGACTTTAACCACTGCATGCTATATATAATTGACATATTTGTTTTTTTAATTCGACAACAAATTCGGTGTAAGAACAAGTAAAATGTGCATTCAGATAAAAGTTTTATTCCGAGTACATTTGATGTGCGTAGCTAATAATATATTTAATTCATATATTGGCTTATAATACCCACATACAAAATTCACAGCATGGACCTGTTACCTTCGTAAAGAAAATGTGATGAAAACAGTGAAAGTACATACAAATACTCAATATCACACATTAATTCTAAACTAAATATTACGGATTCATTCATTAATAAATATGTTCACCAAAAGCAACAAACGGAAATGTCGTTATATTAAATAAACCATCCAATACAAGGAAGAAGAAACAACAGATTATATAAAAATGAAGATAAGCAACCGTAATCAGAGTATCCATATTCGACTCTGAGCACGTAAATACACACCCTTGTGACAATTCATCTGGTATTTTAAGTATTGTTTCGTCTTAACACTGATAGTAGTAAAAAGGACCAACACATCATACATTATTATACAATAAAAATACAGCCATGGATATTACGTTTGAAGATTTCATTACTACTGTGAACCTCTTTTAGACATTAGAAATATCTATATGTACTATTTTATATAATACAATTACAATCTACATATGAAAAAGCACGAACTATGTAGGCGGTTCGACTTTGGTACAGCGAATTTGTGGCGCTTTGAGTCAATTACATGCCACCTGTGCAAGGACAGGCTAGTTTTACAAATAATAACATTATTCTATGAGACAATTAAACACGTAAAATTAAACATGTACTTGTAATAATTTATGTTTACAATTAAAACTATAAAATACAAATCATGGGATACCAACCATTATCAATAATTATGCATACGAATATTTAGACAATGTAACGACGGCATGTTCATTTATTTAGCTTTAAACTATATGTTCTGGCTCGATAACACTGAAAGCCATAGGATTATACAAACGATAGTCCATTTCCTGGGAAAGAAGCGGTATTTGAAGTCTTTAAAAGCAACGATCCCACGAAAGCTACTTGAGTTTGAGCACGGGTCTCCTTGTAATAAAGCGGACACAATATACATAACATCATTGCGTTTCATTGAATGATAATAAGTGTTAAATTCGGATCGGTTATATTAAAGAATATATAAAGAGATTCATAATGCATTAGCGAACTTCAACGCGTCAATTTTCGTTTGACATTACATAGTGTGCGCCCAATATCATTTGCTTAGTCTATCCTCTGTTCCTTTGAGAACATGCGTTCATCCCTCATGGCAGGAATTAGCCCTTTCGGAACGCCACGTCCAGAAGCTCGTTGGCGTCCTTTACATCGGGTACTGGCGGAAGGCCCATTTCAGGTACACCAAGAACTCCTCCAGTCGACATATCCGCGGCGTCCATGTCGAGTGCCTGCAACGCCTGTTTGGTGTCAAAACAACGGTAGCAGGAGAAGTACGGCGCTAAGAATCCGTTGTAAAAGGAGTCGTATTGCAGCATATCGTCGTTATGTTCGGCATCGCGGAGGTCCCACTCGTTCCAGCGCTGCCGTATCTCTTCTAAAAGACGCTTCTCGTACGGGCCCTGCGCCTCATCGGCAGTGAGTGATGTCACGCATTACTTCATTTAGGGACCCACCTGATCTGTCAAACAAGAGAGCTAGCCCCGCCTTGCTCATGTACTCCTCTTTCCTAAAAGTTTTAACAATATAACACGAATTAAAGCAATGAAATGAATGAAAAAATATAGAGAGCTCACAAAGATATGAACTGGGTTTACGGGTCATGGCATTTGAATAGAAACCCATTCACAGTTGTAATTGGCAGTTTAACCTATTGACAACTAAAAAGTGCACATTACTTCTTATAAAGAAGATCCCAATAATTTCAAGATGAATACAAACAATAAAAAACATGGCATTATCACAAAACCTGGTTTTCAATGGTTTAGATATAAACCTAATTTAAATAATTTTGCAATCCAAGCTAGGTCTGCATGTAAGCGACCTACACATAAAATTTCAGAACAATACCTCAATAAAAACATACGTTATATAGTTTTAAATAGTTGTTCTATCTATAGTTGAACCACATGCTAGAATTAATGTAAAACACATACACACACAATTTCAGCACACTATCTCCATCTAAACCCTAGATTTTGAGCAGAGAACCCGTGTTCTTCTATTTAAAGTAACAGTGAACTTCACCTTAAATCGATAGTCCCCTAATGCAATCTCATGCTGCACATGCATAAAGGCGACCTACACACACAATTTAGTCTAATTCCTCCATCCAAACTAAAGTTATTTATCCTAAAGTATTTAAATATTTTTAGCAACAGTGACCTTGAACCTAATCTTTACCAGCCCAGATGCCACCTCAAGGCAGGTCTGTATATCAGCTATCTCTCACACAATTTCAGTACATTACTTTCAAACTGAATCTATTGAGCTTATAGCTTGCTTCGATTTGAAGTGCCCGCCAAATATACAACCCAAATCTAAGACTCCATTCAAGTCTCTGTGCTAAGTTTTATCAACATTTGTCAATGCAAACTTTAGTATTTGACCTGAAACGACCTATTTTCAGTTGCTATTATGTAATTATATTTTAAGTACAATTTGACCTTGATGTTGACTGAGTTAAGTATTTCTGTGAGCTGGGTGAGATACATACACACAAAACTAAAGAGCGATATCTCCATACAAACTCAATTTATTAAGCACATATTCTTTTTTCTATTTTAGTATTAGTGACATTGATCTTGACCCGACACGCTTTGGATACAACCACAAGCTTTGTCTACCTAAAAACCTGCTATATCCAAAGTTTCATCAATATAAATCAATGCAAACTACAGTTATTTACCGGAAACCACCTGTTTGACGCCACCTGCAAGCACCCCGAACGATCGACCGCCAAACTCCCCCACTCCTACCCAACCGCACATGGACATTGACCAATTTAATGGCCAGGATTTGTCGATGAAAACCCTGGCAAATCAAAAACTCATGCGTATTTAAATAGGCACTGAAATGCATCAATACCTTCCGCTCCGAAGATCCTCCAAAATCATTTCCCTCATCTTGGATGCAATCTCAAGCGTGAATTCACTACTGTTTCCAAACAACTCTGAAAGTCTCGAAAGAATCATTTGCGGTGAGGCCAATGACGTGATTCTCACAGGAGCCTTTTCGCCAAAGAAACTAGCTATATCGAAGTCTTCTGGGTTCAAATCGAACGTGAAATCTGCCGCACGAGTACCAAATATCGGTTGCTTGTTGTGCGGTGGTGAGCCCGTGGTTATTTCCGTTACTCTGATGGCAGCTTGTCGCAGGTAGGAGCAGTTGTACGTCTTAAGGACTTTCTGGTTTCCGAGGCGAACCAAGTTGATGATGGTCACGCAAGAGGAAGCGTTCCCTATAGACGCTCCTTCCGCGCAAACACTCGCCCATATGCCATTTGCGCCACCCATTAGTGACTGCAATATGAAAAAGTGACATACGTCTTATTTATACAAAGTACTTTTTTTCCCCATATAGCTGAATCACCATATGTAAAAAACGTCATATGGATGGAATAATAAGGCATTCTAACTTTCAAATTATGATATATTTTGTTAATTAGATTTACATTAACATAACATGTCTTTGATCGGGAACAAGTAACATTGATTTTAATACAACAATGTCTAACAACAGAATCGATGTACTCTTAATTCTTAGTGTGAAGCATACATCAAGTGAACTTAACATTCAGCATACACAAAACATTATTTATTTTTTATATGCATCTGTAAATGCCACACACGGCGTCTAAAAGATGAGTTGCACACAGACTTTTAATGTTCGCCTGCTGCGCATATCAATAAACGTATAGACGGTGTAATGGTAGGCCTTACCGCTAAGGCAGTTGCATCCATTAAACCAAACTTTTCATGCACGTGAACCAGCAGATGTCCTTTCCAGTTGGCACTGTCCATCACCTTGCGAATGAACTTTGCCCAAGAACCGCATTCTTCGGGCAGCGATTTACCACGTGGTTCTTCAAAGCATATTCCAAACAACAGGTTCAGTCTTGCTAAGAAGTCGACAACGTGAAACACACGCTTGGACTTTTTTGGCATTACATCGGGTAGATCCCTGAGACTAACCAGGACCTTGGAATTCGAACCTAAATTGGATTTTGCCCATAATACCCACTTTTCTACAAGGCGGCACATGTCTTCTACGGTAAACTTCTTGAAGTTGTAGGTAGAGTTCCCAAGATCTATCTCAAAGATTACGTTTCGAAGTCCCGCTTCCTTCATTTTCAGGAGTCCGACTGGAATTGATGTTTGGTCCGGCACCTTTTTACTGATGCCTGGAAAATAGTCAAACCAAGAATGTTTTTGGTGATGTTATAGACCATAGCAAATATGAATATTTAATTAGAAGTAAATATTGTTAGATTGTAGACAGATGGCGCACGACACAAAAGTTCAGATTGAGAAGTTCGTAGACAATGACAGGTATACAGCTTGAAAAATGTACCTTCGGTGACTTCACTGAACGCCCAGAGACCTTCTGGATCTTCGCCCTTGGCCAAGACTTCCTTCACGAATTCATCGTCTACTCTTTTCTGGTGGTTGTAGCTTGCCACTATTCGGTGACGGAAGCCGCATTTTGTAACCTCGTTGAATATCTCCCACTTGTCCTCATTAGTGTGACCTCTCAGTTGCCCCACCGTGCTCTCGCGGATTGAATTATCAAGGACAAAGAGGTCTAGGTCTTTCAGGCATTCGTATTTGAACAATTCTTTACTGACGTCCTTTTCGTATTCTTTCGCCAATTGCTTTGCCGTCATGGAAGCCATGCTTAAAAGAGAATACTTAGAATGAACCAACAGCAAGATGTTCAGAATTCGACAATTCATTGATTAATTCAACTGCATCTTTGTCTAAGAAAACGGTCTCTTATCGAAAGCATATTTAAAGATTGGAACAGGCAACTCTTTTCAGGTCAAACTTGCACCATTTTGTCCTATAAGTCTTTCCTTTCGAATTAAATGCATTTAAATGATTTTTTGTACGAAAAGAAAGTTTCGCATGGAAGTTTTTGTTCGCAAAATAATCAAAGCTCAATCCGCTATAAACTTATTGAGCAGAATGTCTTTCTCTTTTGAATGGTTATATGGATAAACAATGCACGTTAATTTGTTTTTCGTTTTTTGTTTGCGCGAAACGATTTTTGTAATTAAGACTCAGACTCAATATCCCAGTTACTAGATCCCATCCATCCCATATACAAGCCCATGTTTAAAAACTTAAAACCATTTTACTGAAATACTGAAACCTCGCTGTGTGTATTTGCACATTTCTCAAGGTATGCATACCATCCTGATTGACTTCAATCCACTGCTACCAAACTTGGCAAAAACCTGCCTTAATCGTGCACATGCACATTTATAAAAAATGTTCTAGTTTAATAGTGGTGTTACCAAACCATAACCTTTATTAAATTTACTATAGGGATTACAGTTTTTAAATGAATTAAATCCTTTGAGTCAATGCTGAGAAAGTTGCTCAAACATACTGAAATCTAGCCGACGCGCGGTTAGAATAGTTAACTGAAGTCGGCACTATTAAGTAACTACCTTGAATTATCTTGGTGCGAAAGCATTAAATCCTAATAAAATATCTAGAACAATTAATGTAAAGTCTTATTGGTTAAGAAGCAACAAAGCGAGCACAGAGAGGCGAGCTCCGCCCAAGCAGTACGATTGTTTTTAAATATATTCTAACTAACAAAATACATTTAAATTGGCCTGGAAGAAGTACATCTCGCAAACATTTGTATAGTATATATAAAAGTATAGCTTTGTTTATTAAACGTTTGCGAAGGCAATGTCGAAAACAACCAATCACACGCAAGGAATAGCGAGCCGTCTGGTCAATGCAATTGGTTGTAAACGCGTATCACACCTTGGCGACCCGGGATAGATTGCCATTTCCGGTGCATGTGGGTTTGGTTTGATTAAAAATTATGACAACTTTTCAATAAATTAATGAGGTGGAATAGCTAGGGCACAATCCGAATCCTCACATAGAGAAGTCTAAGGCGCATACCTCATAGACGCATAAAGGGACCTCATAAATATCGAAATACTCAAAACAAAAATTAACCTGCATTAAGACCATGCTCTTATTATTTTATTGTTTTATTTAATAGGTGCAATCCAGGCTTTTAAACGATCAACATATAGGATATTCTTATTGTTATTTACACATGAACGTTATTAGTATGTTCATAACTTTACAAACTAAACTTCATTAAATGTACACTTACCACAAGACAAAACTAAATGTCATGCCATGGCACGTGTATTTCAATATAATCAGAACTTCAATTTAATCATGCTAGTATTTAATCGAATCCTTTAATTTCAAAAATCTGTATTGCGAATTACTTCTTGTGCTATTTTTGTGATACATGACGAGGCATCAAAACAGTCAAGTACTGATAAGTGTAACTTTTTGCCACATATTAAAAATACAACAAAAACAATTTGTGTCAACAAATGAATCACTTAAATGAGGTTAATTATGCATAATACATTATAATTGTCAAGCTGAATTGATGTTAAGTAGTAGCCTTAAATTCGGACGATCCCGGTTCGAAACCTGGTGTGACCAACATTTAAAGAAAACGTTTTAGATATCAATTATTATCTGATTGCTATACTTTTCATTAGTTCTACTTATTCAATCAAGTTAGAGCAGTGCATGGCGGTCTTCTAAATATACCAAAAATGTGTTAACGAGTCCCTTATTTGCTAAATTACAAATGATAGTTTATACACATTGCGCATCAACATTGACAGTTTTAAGAATAGCCGCAATATTAGTTCTTTTGCGCCGTTACCATATTAATCTATCGGTTAAAGACGACAATGTACGTTTATTATATGTTGCATTTAAATTTAGACAACCCTATAATAATAATAATAAATTTTATCTAAACGAACAAAAATTAAAATATTAACAAACCGAAATAATTATCCAAACTCTGTTGAATTTAAGTTGAACTTTCTTAAAGCCTGCTGCGTTTGGATTGATATTGTCCGTGTTTATATAGAAGTAAAGCGATTGATAATGCACCAATGAACATCAGAGTTAAATCTTCGTTTGTTATTACACATTGTGAGTGGTTGAGTGTTTAATGCAGTTTTGACACAGTTGGTCATTAAGTGTCTTTCGGATAGGTTGAACTCTGTCCGGGTAGGAAATCATTAGTCATTTGCTTTTAAAATATATACGTATATAATTCGGGCAAGGTCAGAACCTACGCAGTGGCACGCATTTTAAAGGTTGGAAGGGATGTAAACATTTGACCGTGTTACCGATATTTGAATTAAATCTCGTGCTATTGCACTTGCTAAACAAATAATGACGTACAACTTAAAAAAAAAACACGAACCACTTCGACTCTCAACGTATCCTTGTTCACCGGGAAAATAATCATAGATAAATATTGGGTGTATATTAAGATCCTGTATTAGCACAAACCTCAATGTTTCGATAAAAGATATCATAAGTGTTGACGACAACTTTAAAATCTTGAAAAAAAAGCTGAAGCACCTCTTTATTGACACATCCTTGTTTACAGGAAAAGTGATTTAAAAATAAATAAATCTGTACAGATATCGTTTCTTAAGATTTTAAGACGAGTTAAGTTATTATCCAATTAAACGTTCAACGTGTATGTTTTTATCTACAACATTTCGTCGGGTTAATGTAAATATAAATGTAATACTTTTTCACAAGTAATTATAAGATGAGAAGTCGTGTACAAATGACATATTTAGAAAAATAAACATGTGAAGCAACTATTAACATGCTTGGAAATTCCTCATGATATTGACTTCAATCATCTTCTTAAAATGAATTAATCTAAAACACGAATAGAAAATATTTCGTTCGAATAAAATGGGTGGTACATGTGTTTATTGTTTCATTTAGCATATGACACCATACGCATGTTCTGACTCCATTTAAAATACATCAGTTTTAAGAGTTAAAACTCTATTATTTTCTTGAAATATACATTATGCCCCCTAATTAACAGACATATGCATATAAAACATATTGGCTTAAATACACATTCGAGCAGAAACGCTATGTAAGTGTTAAGATAAACGACATTTGGATACATGGTTAACGAACATTTCCTAAAATCTCCAACACCCAGTGCCTTCATTTCTGGTTACGCAACTATGCTTATGTTAGAGCTACATGTCGAAAACCGACATGGAACGGTTGACCATTATGAAGCCTTACCTGATCAAAAATCAGACGAAATATCTATTTAATATAGTATATGGTAATTCTAACATTTTTTATTTAGAAACGTTTTTCTAACGTTTTCTTCCAAGAATATTGCTGGGTTTACAGTCAACTCGTACCTAAGTCAACTCGCACGGTAGTCAACTCGCACGTATTTTGGTTAACTCGCACGGAAGTCAACTCGTACCTACGTCAACTCGCACGGGTAGTCAAAATATTGATGTATTAATGGGTTCTAAATCAGTTATTTATGCATAAAACAAATGAGAAATACTTTCAGAGAATAGTTCAACTCTTTTAAATAAAAATATTCACAAAATAACAAAAAAAAAATCACAAAATATTGTTTACACCATGGTAACGTTATCGGCACATTATAACAGACATTTTAAGTACTTACGTAGGTGACAGATGTTTTCAATATCTTTCATAGCTCATTAAAAGTAAAAAATATAAGCTTATAAAAAATTTATATAAATTAAATAGAAATTAGAATACAAATAATTAAAAAAAACAAAAACATGAACGCGGAAATAGAGCTCTACATAGACTTTCCACTATTATAAATCAAAACGCGAACAATTAAACGTATTTGAATTAATAATCGTAAATTACATATATTTCGATATTGGTTAAAAATACTTGGATCGAGTGATAACAGTATCACAAAAACAAACTTTCATCTACAATACAAATAAACAACGTTTATTAAATAACTTCAAGAAACGCTGGTATATTAAGAAAAGCTGGTTTATTGAGATAACTACTTGACTTTATGACAAATCAGAAATAAGAAATACAAAACACCACAAACACGATTTCGATTATCTTCACATTAATTAGAAATCTAAAGAGATCGTTATAATAACATAATACGCGAAAATAGAAAATGTAAGTTTTGCAACGGACACGCTATAGAAAATGAGTATCACTTTCCACTTGTTTGACATTCTAATGCAGTCGGCAAATAGGCTTTTTTCTTAAGTTATGAAATATTATAGTATACAATGATATGAATGGTACTTACCGGTTTCGCATGTGTTCGGTGTTGCCATTTTTGGCAACTATCGCATTCAATTGCTTGCTGCCTTGGACCCACATCCCTTGAACACAATATACACGGATAATCCATCACACAAAAAACGCATGAATTCACTATACGTATGTATTCCGTGGCACATATATGTTGATAATGATAACTTATTCTTAATTTAGTCGAGTTATATACATAACTAAGATCTATTATGAAACAACCGCATGCAACAAACATCACCTAATTTTCGTTTTAATTTTTTTTATTTAACTTACATCTGATATTGCTGCAAATGTGTTAAGCTTTATAACATCTAACTGGTCACAACTCATAAACAGAGGGTTTAATATACAAAAATGTTCGTCAGGGTCTGTAGATTTCAGAACAAGATGTCGTTTTTCTGGGAAGTGCTGGAGGGCTTAGAAATCCAAGATGGCGTCCTAGATGGCCGCCGTTTTATTATTCAATTACAAATAAAGATGAATTGAATACGTCTTTTGAACACCTATATGTACTGACTTTAATATCTGATAGAAGTAATCCATTGATATAGGGCTTCTACCAAACAGATCACCAAGGTCACCAAAGGTCAAGGTCAAGGTCATTTCATGGCCAAATGGAAAAATAAACGAAAGTTTGAGTATTGACATATCATTTTCTTTTTTAATTCAAATGCTTTACATTTGCTGTGATAACTAACCTCTTTATTATATAGCCACATTTACAAGCTTCATTTAAACAAAAGTAAATGCCTAAAATTGTGTTGGTTACCATGGTAACCAAGACTACATATGCTATGTGGCCATTTTCCTGGTTCGTGGAAAGTCATTTGGCATTAAAACCATCAAGTTTAATAAGTTTGCTTTTAATCTTTAAAAATACTTTAAGACTTATCAAGGCAAATGTAAAGAACAGCTATGCAGTGTTCCATGTATCATATTTATTCAACAATCAAATCTTACCAGGTATTAGTGCTTGATACAGACTCATAAAAGTTATTTACAAATGTTGTAAATTATGAGGTTTTACATTGTATTTACTAATACAAATGATGCAAATAACAAATTATGTTTTCAAGTTTCAAACACTGAAAAACAACTCCTGTAAACCAGGAAGTGACTGACTGTCAAACGTCCTACTTGTTGCTTTCGGAAGTCGTGGAATCCTCGTTGACTCGGCTGGCGCACTGCTGACCAACATGCTTGTCATCGCATGAGTCGTCCTTTTACCATCAACTGTTCGCTCATTCAGATTCCAGTTATCAGCAACTGCCACTACAAGCTTCCCCCTTTGGTCTCTAGGTAGTATATTGTCTGGTACAATACCACCAGAGTCTGTTATTTTGTGTGATGCAATGTACTGTTGGGTTGCTGATGTCAAGAATAACCGAAGATCTCGATATGAGATGGAATAAACAAGAGAGTACATATCTTCAATCAGATGGCGGCTGCCAAACTCGTTGTTGAGGTGTATCCCTAAGCCTAGGTGTTAAGGGTATGGGTTTTACGTGACAAGTGTAGTTAGGTCACAAGCAACAGCTAGACATCTTGTTATGGTCCTCTCAGAAGCTTCCTTGAAGCACTTTTGTCATGTAACCAACACACTGCCTTGTAAAGAAGAGGCTCCACAAACTGCTTCTGGTCTGACAATTTGATTTCTTCTGGCGCGAAAAAGAAGTCATCAAATTTAGGAGTATTCTCTATAATTCGTCTTCTCAAAATACCCATCGCCTTATGAACTACAGCTTCATCTGTGTCGTCCTCTGACTCTGGTAGTTCATCGTATGAACACTCATTGTCATCTTGAATGACCTGTTCAATCTCCTTTGACTTTCTGACAGCATCATTAATAGTCAAACTAGACAAACAAACTAGGTCAGGCTTTTCATGCTGATGAATAAAGGATACCTCTGGCCATAATTTTTCAAACAACCTTTTCAAATTGGAACTTTTATAAGAGTTTGCATCATTTGAACATCCTTCTGATTCAGTAATTTCAACAAAACGTTTTTTAATGTAGGAAAGAAGAACACTTTTTTATCAACAACAATAGAATGCTCCAATTCATTTTAATTATCTCATCAATTATTGTGTATGAAATTGTTTGGTTTTCAGAAGTGGCCTTATTGGGTGTCAGCCCGGAAAATGCATAAGTATAACACTGGTAATATTTAGTAAAAAAACCTTTGTTCTATGATATCGAGCCTCAATGGCTACAAGATCACCATTTGGAACACTTGCCAATCTGTCAATAATGGCTACATCATTTATTGCAGTAGCAATATCTTACACTTTGCGATATATAGAGTTAGAGTCTGAAGATATAGAAGTTTCAACTAGGCCAAACAAAAAAAAAGATGTGTGTTTCGGGTAACCCGACCCTACCTACGATTTTGGTCCCGACCCTACTTTTTTTCGTCTTGTAAAAAAAAGATATCTGAAAAAAATAGTGCCCGAAATAACCGTACATTTGCCACTTCCGCTATCGTTATCAATCATCCGATTTACGCCCGGCAATATCGATTG